>NC_049203.1:35375282-35678691 GCF_013347855.1 Anguilla anguilla | reverse complement strand
CTCCCTAAATGAATGATAGCACATTAAATAAACAATGCAAAAACATTGTGACACACTGTGGTACACATACCTAAATATGTAATCGTTCACTCTTATATGTTTTCTGTACTCTACAGTATGTAGCCTAATATCTTGTTGTATGGGAATGGGATGACATTTTACAGTGTTACAATTTATGATCACTCCGAAGGAAATTTTACATTCATCCAGCACATTTTAAATTTGAATGAGTATAGCCCATGGAGATACTAATATCCTAAATGTACAATAAGATTACAATAAAATAATATTCCACTGTCAGAAAAATGTTGGCCATGTTCTAGCTTCACGGTAAACCAAACATCATGAATGCTTAAGGCCTTTCAATGCAGTGAAATCCCAGGCATGTGAATGCAGCGTTAGTTTACCGCTTGTGTTTTTTCTAGTTTTTTCGCTGATGTTCAGATGTAGATTTTACTCCCATCTGCGTAGCCCAATGCTAAAAGCTTTATCCTGCTCCTCCCAGATCACAAGAGGAAAGGTGTGGCACTATCAGTTAAGAGCTTCAAAGTTTTATCGGAAACCTCAGACGCTGCCGTTGTCCTGTTGCAACTGCGGTGGCTTAGCTCTGCATTCGCCGGCAGCCTGCTCTGCGCCGTTTCTGCTCGCTTCGGTGGCTAACTGCAAGCACTCGAGAAGCCACTTCCTCAAACGCACGTTGCGAAATAGGAGGAGAGAGATCACCACCACGGCCGCACTTAAAAAGGAGAGCGACGCTGCCCCTTGCCAGGAAACCGTGAGCCGCCTCGCACCATTACAGAAAATAGGCACAAATCACAAGTCGGCAAAGTGTGGGACTCTGCGTTTATTTATGTCTCATGCAGTTTGGGCCAATCGGTGTACTCGCTCCAGCATATTCGATATAAGGTCACTGTATATTTCAGGCACGGAAGCCTTCAGGTTAAAGGCCTGTGAAATGACGAGTATTGCAAAGCACTTAGTAATAACAGAGCACTTAGTGCTCCTTAATGGGGACATTCCTCCTTCTTGAGGCTCTTAAAATCTTTATTGTATGTTTTGGGATATTTATTGATAGCAGCTGCTGAAGTATGTTTTAAATGCATAATATTTGAGGATGGCAACCTGCATTGTGCGGTTTCAGTATTTTTACTGTGCAAATTTTAACAAAGCTTATTATTCACTCAATAATTTTTATTCACATTGTTAATGGTGTAATTTGGCTCTAAAGTGTGGCTTCGTCACATTGGTGGAGCTCTGAAAGGTCAGTAACTCTGCTGGCAGTGTAGCTTTCTCTTTCCGGCAAACTGTCTGAACTCTAATGATTTGTATCTTTGAGCATACGGTGAACTGCTTAGTACCATTTGGTCATCTGTGAGATGCATTTCCCTACAGCCAGCCTTGTGGAACAGTGCGGTAGCAGTGGTGTCAGTTATTAAGCATCTGTGATCTGCTTGTCTTCATGAATAGGTCTCTGGGTCACAAAAGCCGTACACCTCTTTAGATCCCTGCCCACTCAAGTGTCTCCCAGCGATGCAGATGAGCGGATCTGGTGTCTGTCTCCATTCAGTAAAAATAGCAGCAGGATGCCTTGAAGTGGGCTGTTAGCACAATCACATTCTACATATTTTATGGGGGAAAAAAAAGTCAAAGTCATAACCGAGCATTTTTCGAAAGTATTGCGTCTTGCAACAGAAAATCACAGGTGGAGAAATTAACTGCAGTCTCCGAGCCAAATTAAAACCGAAAAAGAGGAAGGAACAGCAGGTGCAACAAATGAATATTTATTGCTATGTATTTTTAAACGACTGCTCATAAAGCACTCGAGTAACAAGGTGAAGACATGATGAGTTTGCTTGTACGCTCTCTCAGGCGCTCGCAGTAGGCTTTGTCCTCAGTCGTCCTCTGGCAGACACTGAAGGACTGGGTAACAGGGATTGTGTGTAAGCTCTGTTGCCTGTAGGGATCCCTGAATGACATTCATTTCAAACAGAAAAGAAGTGTGGAGTCCTCTAGTGAAATGGCCAAGATACGCAGGGGACATATCGCAAATACATTAAATGAAGCTCAAAAGATCACCTGGCAGGGTAAAAATACTCAATATGCAGTATAAAAAAACACGACTGCTATAGGAATAGAAGAATAAAAATATTATATAATTTCCAAAAAAAATCAGCCCTGCTTTTCATTCAGGTGTATGACAGATACTGACGAGATTATGAAACCATTAAACTGCAGACAAGTAACTGGCTGGTGATAAATTTGGATTTTGGGCTTAATATTTAAAGGTATTCATCTGAATGGTCCATAATGGCAGCAAGTCATAAACACCCCTTGTACGCCACACAAGCATACTGTTGTCAGAATTCACTTTATTAGGTCTAAGCACTATTGTTTAATCTGTTAAACTGAATGGAGCTTCAAAAAGCAAGTGGTCACTGCAATACATATAGCCTACATCTATATTTGATCATCTTTATGAGGTTATGGTTGTGTTTCCTTGCATTATTATTATTTTTTTGCACATCCTATGTAAATGATAGCCTACTTTGTGTATGTGGTTGACATTTAATTCCTGTATTTACATTATGGCTTTTGATTTGTTTAAATATGAACACCCACAGTTATGCTGGGGGTAAAATAAAAATGTCAGAGATAATTGAATTTTTCTGCTGTGGTTATTGTCAAGCAATCCCAGTTGTATTGAGCAAATGCCTCCAAATCATTTTTTTCCCTATTGCCCTCAGGTCTGGGAAGCTCTGACTAACGGGATTGTGACTCTATATCATTAAAGCATACGTCTTTAGAAGAAGCTGCACTGGTGCCGGTTTAAGAGACCCAGGCGCACAGTCCTTTAATAGACATAGAGGCTTGCGAAAATGTGATATCAGAGGATACATTCCAGTTGTACCAGTAAAAAAAAAAATATTCACTTAAATAGCACAGTCGTGTCCTTCCTTACCATTTATATGTGTTTATTTTTCTCTCACACTTGCTGGTTGATAGCCTTTCCTTATATTCAATACATTCTCTCATACCGAATCATTGGTGTTAATGTTACCAATGACAACATGATCTAATGCCATTTAATTAAATTTGATATACAGGTGACTGCCAAACTACCAGAATTCAAAAAATGCTCCCCAGAGTATCCCTCTCTCTGAAGTTCTCGATTGTCTGTTCTTCATGAAACGGCCTGTTCATATCCTAGATTGATGTTTGTAGTGAACTCACTGAGTTGCTCTTCTGGTATGCTTTGAATACAAAGCGTGGACATCACGGTTGAGGTGTGTGTGCTTTCATCCACAGTGTGGTGGAAACGAAACTCTGCATTGACAGTCACCGCCGTGTGCACATCCCTCCTGGCTGAATTAGCAAAGATGCTCGCACACTGATGTCAATGCAGAGATGCGCCCGCAATTGGTCTAAAATATTACATGGTTAGCCGCATTTCCTAGTTTCTGTTCGTGAAATTGACACACTCTCCGTTCCGTCTCCTCGTCTGATTGAGCGAACAAACTCACCATATTCTATTTACTTTCTTGCAGCACAAAACAAACTAAAGCGCCTTCTAAATAATCCTCTTCCGTCGGCCGAAGTTTCTGTGTCTTCACTTTTTGTGTAGAAAATGTTTTCACTTTCCGTGTTTCCCTTGGTTATCACAACTGCAGAGCTTTAATCTGCGTCACGGAACGAACAGTTTGAAGCCACAATGAGTGCACGCATTTGTATGTGGTGTCTTGTTAGATTTTGACTGAGTTTGCCTTCGTATCACATGTACTCCCAGCTTCAGGAACAAGATTCGTTTACAGCCCGCATTGTGGTTTATCAGTGTGTCAGAGAAGACCTTGTGACATAATCACTGATTACACACTGCAGAGCACAGGTTAAGAGGGCATTGACTCTAGATTACCTCACCTTTATTCAGACTGTTTCTGAATTGTAAACTCGGTTTTAATGTCACTGAAAGACACCGTTATGATTTGGAGGGTGACGTGCACCTATGTTGTGGCACTCGATTATTTTTGGGACCTTAAATATCTGAAAACAAAATATAGAAATGCTACTGTTAAAAATCATGATAGATTTTATATTGAACATAACTGCATTTACTCTTAATATAGGCATGTCCAGTATGTGTTTGTCCATGTGCAGGATATAAGCCTAATTAACTATTTGGTATACATTCAAACAAGACTGTCAGTTTCAAATGCATGAATGTTCTTTATTCAATATTCAGTTTTTGAAAATGTTCCCCATTTCTTTTATTTTATATCAAAGGATATTGGCCAAATTCGTAAGGTGTATTAAGTAAACATATGGCACAGGCCTACATTGCTTCTACTGAGACTTTTACCACAAACTGAAGCTCCTGTGGTCTTCCCAGTGACATGTGTCTGCTCTCTGATTGGCTCAGTGTTTAATATCTGCTTGGAAAAAGCCAACCAAGCTTCTGCTTGTCGCTAACTGCTGGCACAATCTGTGGTGGCTTTGAGCTATTAAGAGTGAAAGAGTGAAGAGGTGTGAGTGACTCACCTTCCTCGACACACAGTATTGCAACTTAAGCCTGTATTTTCTATTGCAGTGGACACCATGTTCAGTCATCGTCAGAACAAGAGTATGTATTACTATGGTTTCATGCCCCAAAAATCAAATCTGCCCTTGTTCAAGTGAAAGGCCATTTTGTCTTTCCTCTTATGATACAGAGCTGGTGAAACCACTGGGTGGTTTCGGTGGAAAGTTGGAACAAATTCCGTGTTTTATTTGATGACTTGTTAAACTGGTATGTTTTGAGCAACCAGCGTTTTCCATGCTGCTTAAACGCCGGACTGTCTCGAGCCGATATTTTCTTGACTTAAGCCGTGTTGAGTAAGACTGGTTTGATTGATTATGCCTTTTCACGCGCGGGTGTGTTGGAATACGCATACACTTTAACTGCTAAAGGACTTTTGCCACCTCTTCTGAAATCGCTCTTTCCTGTGTCTGTCTCAGCCATTTGCCACTGTATGTGAGGTTATGTTCATCAGCCTTTAAGGGGGAGTATTTCACATTTTGAGTGCAGGCAGCCAGTCTAGCATTGTCTGCTTGACATGCGTAGCAGTCTAAACCTGTAACGATACACCTCGGGTAGCAGGGTTGCCCTAATCCAGATTCACACACCAGAGTCCTTCATCTACTTTCATTCATTGGGGCCAGGTTATATTTAACAATCAAACAAAAGGGCCAAAGAGAGTTTTTCCCAAATGTAATTGTTTAACAATGTGTAATGTGCAATGTATTGTGAGTGTTGAGTAAATGTGTTCGTAAAATATGGGTAGCATTCACATATTATACTGTCACTCGTAGAGGTAAGCTGACACTGTGCACACGCGGACGTAGACAGTCATGATTTTTTGGTGCATCATCATATCTTTTTTCCCCCTCAATTATCAAAGGGCCAGGAGTATACAGTATGTGCAGTAGGCCACATTTGGCCTCTGGGCCATCAGCTGCTTAACCCTGCTGTACAAGTCACTACGCATATGCAAGCCTCTTCGGCGTGCTGCTTTGTTTTACGTGTACTACAGAGAAAGAAATGGCATGGATTCCTGGTAAGGAACATGGCTAATCTTATCACTCTGTTGAAATGATTTTACTTTGCGGGAAGCTGCAGGGATTTGACAGCTTACTATGGCAGCGAGGAGCCGAGCTTGTGGCCCGTCAAGGCTTGCTGGCCCTACACAGGTAGGAAGAACAGGGTGTAAAATTAACACCCACCACCCGCCAAATGCGGGTGATTTTGCGGAGTGGCTGGTAAATTTGTGAGGCTCACACTCCACGGTGGCGGACTTTGTCTGTACTGTATTATTGCGTTATTTACCTGGCAACCCATCTTGCGTCATGGCCCCGAGACGATATTTCAATGAGAAGTGTCGACATGATCAGGTGTTCGAGCCGTCTAGCAAAAAGTATTGCTCCCAGTGCAACTGTCGTATTTAGCCTTCAGCGGTGACTGGTGAGCTGAAAATTGGTGGGCGCAAAACTTTCCTTTAAACTAATCATTGATCTCAAACTGTTTTAATTCATTTTCAGTGATTAACAAGCATGCAAACGATCTGACTAATCAATTGGAAAGTGACACACAGCTTCTTCGCTTTGTGTTAGGGAGATTAAATGATAAATGCGATTTAAAAAAATCAGTTTTAATCACTAAGCAGTGGCTGAAACTTCCCCTCAATTTCCTTGAGTATCAGTACAATTAATCCACTAAATAGGCTGCTCAATACTATCATATATAGCCAGCTCTCCCCAAATAGGCAGTTTTAGCGAGTAGCCTAGGCCTTATAGCCTACATTTATTTTCATTTGCAATACAAAATCGTGCACATTTTTAATCAACATTATTTGCGGATACATGCACTTCTTTCTCCGCACTCGTATTCATGGCAAATATCTGCAATGTGTAGCCTAGATTGTAAACAATCTTGAAGTGCAGGTTTTGTTTTTGCTAGTTATTCTGTAAGCTAACACGGTAGATAACAGACTGGTGTATCTTGTTTGTTAAGTGTAGACTACTTGGTGATTAAAACGGATTTTTAACGGATAAATTGAATTTATGATTTAATCCCCCTAACACAGTATGAAGACACCATGTGTTAGGCTACTTGCCATTTGATTAGTCCGATCGTTGGCACGCTTGATAATAAAGGAAAATGAATGAAAACAAGTTAAGATCAATGATTAGTTTAAAGGAAAGTTTTGCGCCCCACCAATTTTCAGCTCAGTTGCCTCTGCTTTAATATTGATTTTTAAAAAGTGGCTGGTAAAAAAGGTGAGTGGTAGAAGTTGAGAATCTACCAGACACAGTGGCTAGTGCATAAAAAAGTTAATTTTACACCCTGAGGAAGAACACACTGGAGAGTGAGCTACATGGCTAAATTGGGAATCTTTATTTTCAGGCTGTTGAGGGGACCATTTCTCTATTAGAGCATGGCTGGGCATGAAGAGATTTCTTGTGCCTGGCCTGCTGAGGTTTTTCCTCTTTCCACCCAAGTTATTTTGGATTTGACCTGGACCCACTGTACAGCATGTAATCTCATTCCATCAACTGATTTTAGGTCCAAAGCATTTTCCAAATTGAGAATAAATATCCACAGAGAGTTTTCCATTGCCTGTTCCAGCTTTTGCCTGTTCCAGGACATGCTGATTACAGATCAGCATGTTCTGGCTTTAGTGTCTGGGGCCAGTATGGGCCACTGGGGCAGTGGTGCTTCTCCAGCCGACTGTGGGACTCGTCTTGAACCCTTAAGCTGCTTGCACATGATCTTGTTTGAAGCTGACCTTTTGTAGCATGTCCAATCACATCACAGCTTTGTATGAAGCTGGCCGATGTAAACATAGAAGAACATTTTTGGATAAACCCAGGATTTTAGGTTTCACAAAGTGAGTTTAAAGTGAGGTTTATCCCAAAAGCCTTATACTGCAGACAACCTACTTCTATCACCGCTTGTTACAGTTTTCCAAACCAACAGCTTTCCTGGGTGGATGACGTCAGGTTTCAACAGCTGGCGGCACTCGATTCTTCTCATGTGTAGTCACCGCCTTTACTTGGCGTTGAACACGGCGTCATGTGAAAGTGGCTTTGCTGCGCGTTCCAGCCTGAGCGTGACATCATCAGGAGCTCCAGTGAACTGCGCTCAGACCAGAAATGCCACCGCTGTTTTGTGTGTCTGTGCCTGCGTTCATTGAGCGACTCCGTGTCTGTGCTTGTTTGTCCTTGAAGGCGTGTTCAGTCTTAACACTGAGGAGCAGCCCTTGGTCAGCGGGACTGCTGGCTGAAATTCCTGGGCAAAATTATATTTTTATATTATTCCCGGACCGGGGACAATAATATCTACCACATGAGTTCATAAGCCATTGGGCCCGTCTCCTCCAGGGCCTGGGACAACGTACTCGGTTGTCCCCCTCCCCGACAGCGGTCCTGTTGGTCAGCACATTCTCACCCTGTCTCATATGCTGCAGTAGGGATGCTGCTCTTCTTTTCTCTCGGTTAGCCGAAGAATGGTGCATGCAAAAACAAACATGCAAATTTATTTAAATGACTGAAGTAGTGGTACACTATGGCTTTAAGAATGCTGTGTGGCAAATTATGTGTGTGTGAGTGAGTGAGTGTGTGCATTTCTGTGTGTGTGTGTGTGTGTGTGTGTCTGTCTGTCTGTCTGTATGGTGAAACATAAAATAAGATAAAACCTCTTAAGTGTATCACCAGGAAGAAACAGTAGCGCAGTAGCCTAGTAATGCCTTCTTAGAAATGTTTTTTTTTTTTTTTTTTGATATAGCAAAACAAACTTCCATTCAGCCCACATGGGTCATATGCTCAGTGTGGCACACTGTTGTTAATCAAAAGAACATAAATTTACTGCATGCAGAGTAGTTTTAATGGCCAAATGTTGCATTTTAACAGTAAGCTGATAAAAATTGTCCCGTACTAATCTGAGAACACCCCTGTGCTGGGGCTGGATAAATAGCATAAAGCTACGTTGATGCTCCACTGTACCTGTTAAAGCCGTCTGTGGAGAAAGGTCACAGAGCTGTGTATGGTGTACTCATCATTTTTCTCCTCCAATAACAAAGTGTAATGCCCAAATGTCTAGGGAGGCTGAAACCAGTGAGTTGTGTAGAATCGCAATAGAGGCGATAAAGAATATTTGAGAATACTTGAGGTAATTATGCACATCTGTTTGCTGCCATTTATATTTGCAAAATATTTAGGACCATGAAAAAACCTTTCTTAATAGCTGCTGTCATTTTGTGTTTGTTTGATAACAAAGAGAGTAACTCATTAGTTTGCGCTGGTGAATAATGCATACCGGTCGCCTAGGGAACGCTAAATTGCTGTCATTTTGCGTTGAAAGGAAGCAGAAAACAATTCATTTTCTCTGCAGACACATTTTATGTAGATGGTGTCTGTGATTAATGTCACATGTGTTTGCAGTTCACTGCCCTGATGCAATTTCTCATGATAAAGCTGACAGCTAATGGGATATAGGCCTAAGCTTCCGATTGATTTCTGCAGCGCAGTCTTTCTTTGTGGAAAATCCATCTGTGTGAAATATAGAATCGCTCCTCGAGAAAATAATGGGTGCTGATTGGAAGGTCAATATGAAACGAGGAGTAAAAAATGCTGTCACTATGTTTGTGTTACTTGCTTAGGCAGCTGACATTTTTTTTATATGGGGGGGGGGGGGCGGTGTTACACGGGTGGGATTGCAACCGACACGCACCCATGCACACATCAATCGCATCTGTATTTGTACAATTTGTACAGTTGCTTTGTGAATAATTAAATAGAATAATTCATTGATCTCATTTCTGTAGCACCATATATGGTACTTTAGCTCATAACAGTGTACAGAACCCTCCTTCAGTTATGTCATTATTGTGATTGAAATGTAGAGAAAACAGTAGATTTGTTGCTATTGCCATATATTCTTCAATCAAAAAAAGCATTGAAAAGAATCTAAAGAAGCATTCAGTTAAACAATTAGAAGAGAACGAGTCATTTTCCCATGGTTTCATTACTTCAAATGATTTTTTTTTTATGATATGGAGGAAAAGACTTGGGACATGAAAGTATTGGCCACAACAGGAAATAAATGTCACAACAGTTTCTGGTTTTTGGATTGAGTGCTTTAACAGTGAGCGTCTGGAGTCCTGTAATAATAACAATAAGCAATAATAATATACTGCCATCAGCTGCCAAGATAAGTAACACACACTTTTTTGAAGCCGTCAAGCACACGTATCCATAGCCATGCAAGTTACTGCTCAACAATACCGCAATTGTTCATTTTTTACTGAAGGTACCGTGATTTGGTCGTAGTGCTTCACCTCAAATTCTAAATGGTTAATTCGGTTTGGTAGATGAGTTTAAGATAAGGAAATAAAATAATGCATACTGTTTGTTTTGTGGGCAGTAGTGAACTCCCAGTTGATTCATTTTTGGTCTTTTTTTAGCCAGGGAAACAAACAACCTTCAGCCCGAGGTATTGTGTGTATTTTATCTGGTATTAAGCTTTGCTATTAGGCTCCTGTCCAAAAAACATTCTCTGTCAGCATAGCAACATTTACTCATGTCTACAGAACGGGAGTTTGACTCCTCCGGGGCTCAGAGTGAGTAAGAGGGAATTAAGACGTGTCACACAGTAATGTTCACGTCATGAAATGTGCTCACTTTTGGAGGGTAAGTGTAAAGGCTGTATAACACTAACAAGCAGGCTGTCTCCTAAATGGAAGGATTACTGATTGTTGTATGGAGTGGTGTAGTACGCACCACTGAACCGCAGGTTCAGTAGAATAGCCCCTCTGTTTTGCCTAATGCAGTCTGAAGAACAAAAGCTCTCGGGCCAAGGAGATCATTATCACAGACGGTCGTTAAAGAAGCTTTAAAGTAGCCCGCTGCTTTTTTGATCGTGGATTCACTGAGCCAGTGGAATCGGAGTACTGGAGGATTCAACCTGCCTTGTTATGCGCTTTCTCGCTGTCAGACAACGGCAGGGAGAAACTCGGCGCTAACATGTACCAATGCAACAAGGATTTGTATGTCTCCCAGGCATAATGGAATCTCTCAAGCCTGCCAGAACATCAAATCCTCACATTTCTCAGCCGACACGGAATACTCACCACTAGCAGAGCAAAGTCACCATAGGCCAAGAATGACCAATGGGACCTTATTTAAACCCATTTTTACCACTGGATGATCCGCAGCAACAATTCTAAGAAAAATACTTTCTTCAGCTTCCCTGTGCATGAACTTTACTGTCCCCCAAATGGGTAACATTTTAGGCAGGACTCCAACACTTATCCCAGTGGTCATATCAATGGAGGATTCTGCATTTTTTTACATGGAAAAACAGCCAAAACACAGGAAAAAAAAATGCCGTGTTCTATATACGCATGTATTGTGAGGTGATGAGTCCGTCTTGAACCACAACAAAATATTTACTACTGTTTCTTTGAGCCAGTTGTCTTTTGGTGTCTGATTTTTGTGGTGTGTATTTACCATTATATTTACACAGCCGTTGGTAGCACTGCGAGATTCAGAAAGAAAGTGCTCAATTTGAATGAAGAGTTGAAGAGGAGATACATTTAGTATTTTGTTGCGAGTTGGCATATTTTGACAAAAAATTGTTATTTTTATTGGAATGCAAGTTAATTAGTGTGAAATGCATATTTAGAAATTTCCTGCGTTCCAGAGACACAGCATTCCATGGGCTGTAGCATCGTTTGTTTTGCCGCAATCATCTCCCACGTAACGCGGAATGCTTGGAGTAAAGTCAGCACCTGAATTTTTTTCACGGTTCAGAAATTCTGCTGTGCCTACGAGCAAAGTCTCAATTGCTGTTATTCCCTTGCAGTTTAACCTTGTATAGTAATTACAGCGCTGGACCTTTGCTTGCTCGGCCACCTCTATTTGCGTGGTAATTAAGCTGTTCCACCCTCTGTTACCCAGCGGTCTCACTGGTTAAAATTCATTTTCAGGAATTTCCAATGGGGAAAATGTAGGCTACATGTTTATCACTGAGCATGTTTATGGTATTTGTTATGCCTGGTTATTTAAATGCATTTGTGAGAATGGCTGGAATCATAAAAATGATACCATTTGCCCTGTAAGGCCTGCTCAATATTTTTTATGGCAAAGGTAATTTACGTAGAATACGTTTTTATTGGTCTGAGTCGTCCTGTGCGTGCCCTGCTCTGGCGAATGAGGCACATGTCAGCATGCATGGAACATGAGCTACAGCCACCAGAAGCTCAAGTGTCTCCATCTGGGAAAAATTGAGATTATTGAAAAATTGTGCGTCTGTTTAAATAAAAATAGGCCAGTCCTATTTCCTTCAACAGCTGTGAGAGGAAGCATTTGATTTAGATTCTTCCACTTTTCTGGCAGCTCTTTTCTGCAGTTTTGTATATGACATATATTTTTCTGGAACAGTGAAGGAGCCATCAAACATGACGTCTGTCCAATAATCAAATTATGGACGACATGTTTTACTACTGCGTCATTGTATCTTCCCCCGGTGTGACTCCTGATTGGTGAAAAGAACGATAGGGCTGCGAATGGTGCGGTTTTACTGACGATGTTGGCTTTCGTGATTCAGGAAATGAGTGTGTAAACTGCATGAAAATGGATTGACTGTGGGAATTTGTCTTAAGCAATTGCAGATGGGATTATGATTCGTATTTCTATGCTGTTATTGCAAGGGAAGTTGCGTTAATTGTGTGTCTAAGATAGGGTGGCCGGACATCCTGTTTTTCCTGGACGGCCCTGCATTTCGGCCCCTTTTCATGTGTCCCGACTCATTCAGAGAACATCTTGATTCGTCCCGTATTTCAGTTGTACCATTTTTCAGTCGGCTCTGTGACCGCAGCCACCATTACCATGGGTTCTCATTGCATTATGTGGGCTAAACGGTCCTCCAGGGAATCTGGTCACACTAGTTTAAGAATAACCATTTGAAAACCTGCAAAATGAGTCTTTGTTGCCTATGTGCTATTTTTACGGTTATGGCTTGCCATATATCATTTCCAGTATTTTTATCACTGCTGTGTAATACCTCTGGACCAATTCAAGGTAACCCTTGACTTTTTTCTGTTAATGTTACTGCTGAGCCCCAAACTGCACATAGCCTCCTTGAATAAGCCTACTGTGAGGCAGCACCGAAGAACTTTTTTCAGAGGCTGCAGTGTTTTATGGGAGTGTGCTTGCTCTGTGTGTGTGAAACCTATTGGGCAAGATTTGACATTTTAAGAGGTTGTCATCCATCATGTTATACCAGCATAATTATGGTGCTGCCTGTGACTACACTACTGTTGTCAGATAAGGGAACGGTCTAGACCCTAGTATCTTATTTCTGTGCAAAGTGGACAGAAAAACACTTATTTTGAATTCCATTAAAACTGTTTCAACCTAACTTAAGGGATTTTAACAATGCATTCTATAGAATATGACACTCAAATGGAGCTCAATGAAAACCTCATCACCAGGTTGACTGTGATACTTGAGGGAATAAAAAGTTTTTGGCGAACTCTTGAGCTGATATCAGTGTATCCAGGTAGGCTCTGTTGTATTAGGTTCAATGTGTCGTCCATCTGATGTCGCCTATTTTATCAGGTCTGGGCATTCACATGTTGTGTTATTGGGCAAGTATGAGAAATAACACGTACCATGGTTTTAACATCTCAGATTTATATTCAACCGCTCTGTGTAGCTGCATGTTTGTGTTGCATCACAAGGATGGACAGAGTCTTAGGTGCTGTAACACGCTGAGGCCAGGGTTAGGGTAGCAATAGATAGTGTAGATAGATGCATTTATCATGATATTCCTACAGCGCAAACACTATTTGAAAGTTGAATTCAGCCACTGGAAGTGCTTTCAGCAAAGCACACTGCCAAAAGTGGTTGTCCTCAAATAAAATCCTGTCTTTATCTCTCCTAAAGGACAGACCTTAACTTTACAGCGTCTGGAAAAGATTTTTGCGAGCAACATAACCTATTTGTTTTTGGCAGGAGTGAATGATTGAGGAAGCTGTCTGAAACATACAGGATTGAGTTCTCTCCTGTGCCTCCTCTTCAGGCACCTTTGGAAGCCGTGGATTGATTTTGCGCCTTCTGCGAAGGAAGGCGACATTGTAAAAAGCCTGCCGCCTGCGTGCTAGCTCGTCACCGACGGACAGTTAGATTTTCTCTGGGAGGAAAGGCTCCTGGGAACGCGGGCTCCCCAGTCTGAAGGCTCTGTGCTGTTATTTGATTAAGTGCTCGTGTCTGGAGGCCTTCCAGCAAATGGAAAAGAACTTTACAAGGCAATTAAAAAATGATGATTCTGCTTCAGGGAACAGCCTGTGTGAATGGAAATGTGAAAGATCATTATGCCATGTTTATTTTTGTTCGGTGATTATCGTTCTTAGTCTGTAACAACATAATTTTTGTGGATTTCCTTTAGGAAAAGACTGCTGAAAAAGCTACAGAGTGATTTTATTTAGGTTTTTTTAAATTTTTTTTAAACAGAATGCTTGCCTCTGTAGCCTGTACTGTAATCCTGTTTGAGAGCCCATTTGTTAGACTTTTATAGTAGTAACAGTTTTTTTAACCCCTTCATCGTAAAAGGATAGAAAGTCCCCTGTGGTGATTAAAATGTTCTCTCTTGTATGAAACAGGATGTGGCCATGTACAGATGCATTTGAGGTAATTTTACTTTACAAATTTACAGAAAATAGGTTAGGTAGCTCAGGCTTGCAAAGAGCCCACAAACCACAATTGTGGTTGATTATGAAATTAAACTGTTTAAAGGGGAATTTCTCATTGCAAACGCACCCACGTGTCCCATTAACACCATACAGCAGTGCGTTGGTGCGGATGAGTTCAGTCTTTGGGTTTTCTTGCATGGACGTTAAGTGGGACTGGTGAAACTGAGTTTGCACGTGTCTGTCAAACAGATTGAATAGGGGAAGCAGAGAACCAGGCGAGCCCTGTTATATCTCCATTATCTGGGTTTATTGTGCTGTTCTCAGAGCATCAGTTACCAGCACAAAACAGACCAGTCATTCAGAGCGTTTCTCCAACCATGTAACACTGACAGTAAACACACAGCTCAATAAACCACGCAAGTGTTTAGAGTAGCGATGACAGGGGCAATAAACAATGACAAACAGAATAAATTAAATCCGATCAAAGGGATGGCATGTGTGGGTTACATGACCCTGTAAGTGGTGCTGCAGGCCTTGTGGTGACGGCTTTTTGTGACTACATACAATTAAATCAATATAATAATTTCTTATCAAATATATGGACACACTTGGCAAATTTAAAATTATGCCATTTTAATCTTCTGTTTGTTGCTATATCTATAGAAATATGTTTTAAATTGGAACAAATTGTGTGTAATTAATGCATGTTGAGGTGTTATATGCTTTCTGCGTAAGAACATTCTGGAAATTCTTTGCATAGATCACGGACTGGCTGTAGAAAATCCTGATCTGCCAGATGAAAGAACCACTTGGAAAAAACAGTCTGATACTGTATCTTATCTCTTTCCTTTGGCTTTCTCATTCCTTTGTCTCTTCATTGATGGATCTCCCATCTATCACACAAGAAGCTGTAAAGCCAAATGCTATTTTTTAAATAACCTAGAACAAGATTTACTGTCAAGGCAGCACAAAAACATTTGTATGAAATTTGTGAAGTTTGCTGCTGAAAATAGGTCAGCTGACCTGCTAATAGACTTTCAATTTTCAACATTTTTACCTGTATTATGTGTAATATTCAAGGATTTCTTTGAGGACATCATAAGAACATATGTTTACATATTTAATTGTGAACACACAAATTTACATACACGCGCACACACACGCAGGATATGTACACGTCTCCACTCCCCAGGCTACCCTCCAGGACACGCTTGGTCTGTAGAGGTAGAGCTGTCATCCTCTGTTCCATCTTATTCGGCCGAGTACTTGCTGGCTTCCCTGACTTTTCCTTCATGTCACTTCTATTTGTAATTTTGCTGCTTGGCTGTTCTTCAACCTCCTGAAATGTCTCCTTGTCTCACTTTTCATCATCTTCCTTTACTGGCTTCAGATAGCAACTCAGATATTATTCAAGTGCTGGCCTACAGTTCAGTCAAGGGTACTCTTTGTCCTACAATACGGCCAGTCCATCATCAAAGCTTAATCCCTTGCATGAGCTCTCAGGCAGTTTGTCTCTTACCGGAACATTCTAATTTTACAAAGTAATAGTGCACCTTTTCAGCCTTCACTTTGGTTCCAAAAACCTGAAAGCTGATTACATTTATTTTTATAATCCAGGTTCTTCTTCATCATTATGAATGTAGTAAAAAAATATGCTAATGACACAGCGTGACTGGCAGTACATGGACCCTGTCATATAGGCTAATGTTGCTCCTATAGATTGTACCATGTGCAAAGGAACATTATATAGCCAGTTTTATTAAAGGACAACGTTAATGGTTTATGTTCTCTTGTGTTCCAGACCAACTTATACGCTGGGTATGCTTTGGCCCATTACTATGGCAATGATTTTTTTTTAATATAAAAAAAAAAAAAAAAAAAAAAAAAAAAAAAAAAAAAGATTTTTGCTTTTTCAGTCCCACACCTTAATTTCAGAATCATTTGTGATGGCATTTACAGTCAGTTCCCTCACCCTCAAGCCTCCTTCAGTGAAGGAGATCCTCATAAAAATCTAAATTTAATTCACTTGCACTCATAAAATTTTCAATGTTTAATTTTATGATGTCGTTTCTGGGTGTTAGGGAGATTTTTTTGGTACATGAGAATGTGGTTTTCATTCGGTTAACCCCTTTGCGCAGACCCCCTAGTGGCTGGGATGCCAGTGTGCTGAGATTGCTCAACTCAGACATTCATTGCTCCTGTAACCGAAATGACAAACTCTGTATTGTAGCTTTATTAGTACACGATACACTACAACAATGCTAAATGTGTTTCTGACTGCCACCATTGTCACTTAGGTCGTCCATTTAACAAGTGCCCCTTCCCTGCAGTGTCATCTGCAACTACACCTTCCTAACACACTGAACAATATCTTCCATCTGTGAGTTCATAAAAATATTCCTTCATCACCAACAATTTTCTTTTCATCATAGAAAAAAATAAAGCCAACAATAGCCTGAATGTAAAATTTCCCTTGTGAGTGATCATAATAGCAACAAGTACAGAGGAACAGACAAGTGTGAATGATTATATATTTTGCTATGTATACCACAATGTGTCTCAATGTTTTGCATTATTTTTCTATGTGATATCAATGTTTAACCTTAAAACATCATAAATGGGTAAATTTATACGCTTTATGATAGGCAAATAGCATTGTATTCATTTTTGGGAGGCTTTGGATACATTTTTGGACCCCTAGATATCTTAGACCCCTATACTGGTGAAAAGATAGTCATTCCCGCTTGAAATGTGAGTTTAATGAGTGAATAAGGTTGATTTGTAGTGAAATAAATGAGTATGTTATGATTTTCAGACATTTAGACATTTTAGGTATATTTAGAGACACCAGGATACACTGCTTACTTGTTGCTTCATACATGTTTAGTAGTTCTGCATATCACCCTCAGATTTAGCATACTTGTGGTCAAGGTGTTTATGATACAGGACATATATAGTTTTACCTGCTATATATTTGTGATCTGTCCGTATTTAATTTCAAACTGAAGGAGAACACCTTCATTTTTTCATTTTTGCCAAGATAATTATTTTTGTGGCAATTCATTTCTACCTAAATTATGAATATAATCTAAGTTAGTATTGAAAATTGTAAAAACTGTCTTCATTTAAGCCCTCATACTGTAAGTCTCTGTGATGGGGCATTGGTGGCCCAGTGGTAGAGCTCCTGCCTGCCATGCCGTATCCCGGCCAATGCCCCAAAACCCAGCCACTGGGGATGCGCAAGTCAGTGCATTCATAGTGCTGGTCCCAAGCCCGGATAAATGGGAGGGTTGCATCAGGAAAGGCATCCGGCGTAAAATGCCAAATCAAATATGCGGATTAGGATGATCCGCTGTGGCGACCCCTAACGGGAACAGCCGAAAGAAGAAAAAAAAACTGTAAGTCTCTGTGATGCTCACATCTGGAGTTATTAAGCCTTAAATAGAACACTCGTGTGAAGATTGGCCAGATTTGGCATCTGCACAAATTAGCTCAATACTGTAGAATCTTCTGGAAATTTCCATTAAAGGCCTGCAGTTAATCGATTTATATTGAAAGGAATAGCTAGTGTAAGGACATGGTTTGTAAATAGTTAGTTGGAAGACCTGTGTTATGTGTAGCCTTGAAAAAGCCATCTTTCTCACAAAAGCCAGAGAGAAAAGGCCATCTCACTTGCAAGTCACCAGTGCTGAAGACCCATGCATATATGCCTATGTGATAGTCCTCAGTTTTTCAACTGACAAACTCAAACTTTAGAATTAAGGTCCATGAAGGTACCACAGGATAATTTTAACTTGTTGTGCATTTATTTTCCTGAATGCCTGCCTGATACATAGTAATCAACATCACATTTAGACCCGCTTCCATTTACTGTTCCATTAAGTGTCCACTGCACAGCAGCATGGAGTGGGTGTTACAATGAAAGAAGTGCGTGTTGGGTAAAATTAGAATAATCATGGGCTAGGAATACAATACACTAACAGCACCCTGGCAATGATGTCACAGAATGATATCATTAAATGCAACATTAAAACGTTCCTTCCCTAGCTCTACTGAACCATTGTGTTAAAAACTAAAAATTGATACCATTTTATTTTGCTTCAGTATAGCTGATTCTCTTCACACGAAGCTTATTACTGGGATGTGCCAAGTGAATGCAAAATAGCCCTATCAATTTTCTCAGTTTTACTGCATCGCACTCGCACTCTGTGACCGGACATGATTAAATGCACAAGTTGTGAATTAAATGTAATAAAGCAGCCCACTTAAATGTGGGTAGGCATAACATTAGCTTAAATGTTTGCTAGCTGCCATGCTCCCATAATTCAGTAATGTACACCAATGTGGTATTAGTCTTTAGACCAGAACAGACCTGTATTTACTTAAATCTAGCAAAGACCTTTTTAAACGATGCTGAGCCTCTTCATGCGTGTAAACCAGGGCCCCTTTTCGATGTGTCAAAGCAGAGTGCTGATCTAGGATCAGTTTTCTGCTTTCTACTGTCCATATCTATGAGCTGAAAGGCAACACAGATCCTAGATCAGCACTCCTACACTGAGACACTTCATGCAGAAGCGCCCAGGTTTTAAAGGTGAATATTTTTTCAAACACAATGTAATGTGGAGTGAGACCTATAACCTAATGTTTTCATGTTGGAAGAGTTCTTACTTTTCTAGCAGGCCTGGTTCAAAGAAGTCCTTAAATGAACTTCATGTAAGATCCGTTGCCTGCCTGTGTAGCGCTGTGTTCGCACTTTGTGCACTATTGAGGAAACATGTCTGCCTTTAACTGTGAAAGCATGACTTCCTCTGTTTTCCTTCCGTCTGCTTGCAGTGCGGGGCCAAAAGGAGACAACATATACGAATGGAGGTCCACCATCCTGGGGCCCCCTGGCTCTGTGTATGAAGGAGGCGTCTTTTTCCTGGACATCACCTTCTCCTCAGACTACCCCTTCAAACCACCAAAGGTAGGCGGCTCATTTCCAAAAGAAAACACCCCCCCCCCCCTCCATCCAGCTGTCCTCCAGGTCAAAAAAAAAACAACACATTTATTCAAGTCGGGAGATTAGCGGCAAGGGTACAGAGGAATTTGGAAGCAATGGAGTTAAGCCTTCAAAGATGAGATTAGAGGGCTCTGGAAACAAATGGGGTGTAAACGGACTTTGTGCTTTTCACTGCAGCAGAAGTCACGGTTTTGCCTGTGGTTGCGCTGTTCATCAGTGTCACCTAATGAAACTCTCCTTACAAGAGCCGCTCCTGCCGGAAAATGGCCTCTGAGCTGAAAGGCAATTAACGAAAGCAAAGCATGGCCTTGTGCCTTTGACTTTACAGACTCGAGTCATGCGCACGGCTCATGTTTAGCTAAACCCCTTTGGCACTGCTTGCTGGCTAGCTGCCGCGTGTTAACCCATGCATGTCCCTGTCACCAGTGACACAGTATGATTGGACACCAATCTTTATTTGCATTTCTCTGTTTCTTCTATTAGAGACCAGGTTTTATTAGAGACTTGCCATCTAATGAGAGTTTTATGGTAATAATGGCGAAACATAACCTGTGACTGCAGAGCTGTGTGCATGTTTGTTCTGGTGTGAACAGCGGCCAGGGCAGTGCCAGCTTCTCAATGCCTGCACACAAGCTGCTTCTGGTGTCAAAGCGGCTACTGACACTGAATAAGCTTCCCCGTCTATACGAAAACTTGGTATCTCTGAGTCAGCCTGTATCTGCTCTGTTATGCATTGTCATCTTTAAAGGGCAATTCCACCACAAAACGACATTCAGCTAATTTAACAGATCCAGGCGTAACTGGTTCATTCTCTCTGTGTGGCTGGCCGAAGCAATCGCCGTGTAGAAATATCGGCAGCAAAAGGTGCAAATTTTGGTCGAGGTGTACGTCATTATGACACGCACTTCTGCTCTTCCTCATTTTTGAAGAATTACAGTGGGTGGGTAATTTAAATTTGGAGATACATCTAATGTAGGCAAAGTGACCCAAACTCACATCAGAGAGAGATTTTGCATCGCTGCTGTTCCAGCTATAAACAGTACTAGCTTGTGTGCTATCTAGCATAGTGGACTTGCTCTTCTGTGCTCTCTGTGGCTCTTGGATGAGGATCCAGTGTCCTTGGATGAGGTGGGGAACACGGACAGTATCCATAGTACGGATACAGGAGTACATTAGCATTACATTACAGGCATTTAGCAGACGCTCTTATCCAGAGCGACTTACACAACTTTTACATAGCATTTTTTTTTTACATTGTATCCATTTATACAGCTGGATATATACTGAAGCAATTTCGGTTAAGTACCTTGCTCAAGGGTACAACAGCAGTGTCCTACCCGGGAATCGAACGTGCGACCTTTCGGTTACAAGTCGGTTACAGAGGCTGTGGTGAAATAACTGATCATCAAAAAATGTCTGCCAAACCCAACATTAGACACATCAGCACTATAAAAAAAACAAAAATGTGTAGGCCAACTATTGTTAATTATTTTGCCAGCTAGCAAGCTTCACCACGTTTGATTTTAATCAGGCTCCAACAAGTTGGATAACGTTAGCTTACCGCTACTTTTTTACTGTATTGTCTTACTGTACTGTTTTGCCTCTGCTGCAAAATGATTTACTGAAAACATTTACGTCCGTGCTTGCGGTAGAATGACAGTGCAAATTGAGGTAGCTGACCCAAACCTGGTAGATGGTGTAACTACAAATGAAGTGGTTAAAACCCTACATTGAAAAAATGTTGTTTTCAACAGGCAGTAGAACCGGTAATACTGCTAATTGAAGTCAAACAGGTCATTTCACTGTTGATGCTTCATTTGGAAAATAAACAATATATGGCAATGAATGAACAAGAGACAGGCTTGATATTTTTTGTCAGATAATTTATTGAAATGCGCAGACATGAAGAATACGAGTTCTTGAATGAGGGAATGTCGACTGTACATTTCTCCTTGCCTGGTTTAACTACCTTCATCTACTCTCCCCATTCTTTCTCACCACTGGTATTTTTTTCTAATCGTAGTTACGCTAAGCCTCGTGCAATTTGCCCCACTGATGCAACATTTTCTTTTTATTAGAAATACAGTGAACTTGAACACATAAACCCATTTTTTCTTTCTTTAGTGGCTAGCTTACTAGTGAATAACATTACCTTCTCTGCAGCCCAGTAGTAATGCCCAGCACCTCCATTTATATTCAGTAGGTATGGCAAACTGTGACTGGCGTTGTCTGACGCCCGCCCTTGGACTGTAATAGCTCTTCGGTTGTAGTCTTTAGTAAAGCAGGTACCCGGAGCACTTGCAGTAATTTGGGGCTATATCTCTGCACTTAATACAGGTTGAGAGTTGGCTTAGAGCTCATTTTAATCAGGATGACAGCTACTCTCCTGCAAGTAAAAGTTCATTTTATGGTGAAATTCCCCTTTAAGTGATATAATTACATGTGCCAGAGGAATAAAATTCTTGCCATGAAATGAAATGGGACCGCACGCAAAGAATTTGGATATCAAAATTTTTCTGTAAACCTTAGTGAGTTTAGCAAGCCTGAACATTTATGCTTTGTGAACACTTGTTCTGTTTGTTAAAGGAAATACAGTTGAATGTTTACTGCCTTTTTTTTTGTTTGGCCATAGGATTTATTTAGATCTCATTTTTTTTGGTTGTTAAAAAGACAGTTTGAGCTGACACTAGCAGATAAATGTTGGTTTCCCCAGGTTCCACAAGATGGTGATCCCTCATTTCCTAACTCTGAAGCCAAATTGAATAACCAGTTTATATCCCTGTATACGAATGTCGTACGCAGCGGTATCAATTCAAATGAAAGACGTTTTGTGAGATCCTTACCCAGCCAGTTTGGTCCAAAGCTGAATCGAGCATCGCTACTGTTGGGTAGAGTGCGGCTCCCTCATCCTCCTCTCCTCACCCAGCCACAGCTCAGTAGGATCGCACACCGGCCTCAAAAAAGCCATTGCACACAGGGCCGCTCTGGGTCACGCCGGGCCCCGATTCCTAGCCGCGCAACGCCAGGACGCCCTCGTTAGCTTCCGGGAGCTGAGCGAGACGGAGGCCCCTCGGCGTACGCACAGGGTCATCCTCTCCGCTGACCCCCAGCCGTTAACGCGTGACCCGGCTGAGCGGAGCAGGCATGCCGGCTGCAGCCTTGGGCCTGAAGGAGCCTCCCGCCGCAAGGGCGCTGAGGAGGTCACATGATCCGCTCACAAGCGCAATCCCCAGCACACCGGCTTGAGTGCAGTGCTATCACTGCCGTTTTTGACTCTGATATTTGGATTCATGCGGGTTAATGTGCAGATAAAAAGCTTCCGTTTTATTTATTTACTTAACTTCATTTGTGAATGCATGATGTGTATTGCAATAAGCTGGGAGACGATAAATGGAGAAATGTTTTTGTGAAATTCTGCTGGTGCTTATTTGCAGAGAGGTAAGATTCTGATGAAGGCCAGACAGTAAGGTCGAAACGTTAATAATTTTTATAGAGACAGATTAAATAAAATCAAAATATGTTCATCTATCAATTCTTGATATATTTTCTGACTGCACCTGCTCACAGCCAGTTTGAGCGCTGTTTCCTCCTGTAGAGCAGTAAGATTACCCTGTTCTGTCTGTAAATCCAGAGGGAGTGACAGACAGCTGAGGAATCGGCCATCTTGAGTCATCCCGCTGCCCAGCTAATGGGTATCCCCCCACCCTCTGTGGTCTTCCTCCCCGCAGGTCACTTTCCGCACACGAATCTATCACTGCAATATCAACAGCCAGGGCGTCATCTGCCTGGACATCCTGAAAGACAACTGGAGCCCCGCCCTCACAATATCCAAGGTCCTGCTGTCCATCTGCTCCCTCCTGACAGACTGCAACCCAGGTGAGTGGAGGGGCGGAGCCTGTCAGGCAGACAGCCCATTGATCATTTGCAGGGAGTTAGCTTCTGGAATCAGACAGGGCTTTTTGCAAGACTTATGGGGTTTGCTGCATATGGTAATAGAGGTGGATTACTGTACAGTTTAGGTTTTCACTGTAGTCACTGTGTTCCTGGGATGAACTAGTTTAAGGTAGTTCATCCCAGGAACATGTGAATAAATGAATTGCAGTACTGTTCATTTAAAAAATTACATTTCATTTTTTGTGGTCAATCTTATAATATCCAGGCATTATGAAGTCAGTTAACAAACCATCCACAAATGGCATATTAAAGATTATTGAAAATTAACTTCTCTTAACCTTTTCCATATCATTGTAATTATGTAGTGAAATTCCAGCTATTTTCAAATTGTGAAAAAAACTACTCAATTCAAACCTGTGTAGTTAAGTGTGTTCTGTGTGAATGGTGCGATTATTTAATTATATTTGAAGGGGGTTATTGCTTGAGAGGAATTCCTGACTAATGAGCGTTGCCCGTTCCTTTCCTTGGGGCGTTGACCGTTTGTGTCCCCTATCAGGGAAGGTAAATCAGGGGGTTTGGAAGAAGCCCCATGGCCTGATAGCCTTGCTCTTTTGCAGTGAACACAGTGCTTTTGGAGAGACTAAAAAGATTTGTATGCAAATGTTCTGTTTGTAACATTATTTTCACCCAGCCTCTGAGTCTAATTCATGACAGTATCTGATAGATATGCCAACCAGTATGAATGATAAAGCTATACATAATTTCAATCAGACTCCCTAAAGGCTGTCCCATCACTACCAGCGTCCTCAGTTACTCCAGGAAGGCACACACTCACATGCACATGCCCCACAGTGTATTCAACCAGTATGTAATCAGTGTAATTTGGAGATAATGATTTATGGGAAGTGGGCAAGGTCAGAGTATAGCAGAGTACAGCTTCTCTGGAAGCGGACATAATGCACATGTTTTCTGTTGGAGAATTTGGCTGTGTCCACCTCCACTCTGCATGGTTTGGCCAATGTTATTATATGCAAGAAACTTGGATATTCGCTTATACACCAGGTTCATTTAGGTACAATACAGTTGTAAGGACGTCATGCATATTGTTATATTTTCTGGTCAGGTGTCAAAAGGGTGTCTCTTCACCTTGTGCTAAACTGATTGGCTTCACTACATGGCCAGAAGTATGTGGACATCTGGCATCCAACATCTTGGGACATTAATATGGAGCTGGTCAACCCTTTGCTGCTACAACAACCTCCACTCTTCTGGGAAGGCTTTATACTAGATGTTGGATCATTGCTGCAGGAATTTGCTTCCATTCAACCAGAAGATAATTAGTGAGATCAGGCACTGATTGGGTGATTAGGCCTGGCTTACAGTTAGTTTTCCAGTTGACCCCAGAGGTGTTGGATGGGGTTGAGGTCAGGGCTCTGTGCAGGCCAGTTGAGTTCTTCCACGCCGTTCTCAACAAAACCTTTTCTATATGGACCTCGCTGTGTGCCCGGAGGCACTGTCATGCTGAAGCAGGAAAGGGTTTTCCCCACACCATTGGGGAAGCACATAATCATCTAGAAAGTGGTTGTATGCTGTTGCATTATGATTTGCCTTCATTGGGACTAAGGGACCTAGCCCAAACCATGAAAAACAGCCCCAGACCAAGGGGTGTCCAGATACCTGTGGTCATATAGTGTATCATGTCTATTTAGCTTATTGGTGCTGTCCTTTCACATGCTGGTGTAATGAAATGCAGAATAAATATTGTGGATGGGTGGAGAGCGAGTTTCTTAGCTAGACGTTAGGTTGAGTGCAAACTAAAAAAAATGTCATTTCAAATAGTATTATTTTCATGTTACTTTATATTAAGTTAACACCCAAAAAACAAAAAAGCGCTGAATTGCTTTTATCATTTTTATTTACATTTATAATGTTTTTATTGTGTGGACATCAGAAATAGGAGAAAGAGTCCGCATTTTGACAGATTTGTCAGCACATCAGCATTGTTCCTTTTAAGATGCTTATGAGAGAGTGTGCTGTTATTATCCTGAGAAATATCACCTCAGAAAATATGATTAGATTTTTAGCCCAGGTGCCCGGGTATTGAAGTAGAAACGAGGGAAGCAGCTGTCTCCTCTGATTAGGGAGAGCTTGGGCTGTTTCAGCGTGCAGGTATCGGGGATCTGTCACAGGTAGTGCATCTCTCCTCTCACCAGCAGCTTTAATATTTTACTTTGTTTATTGCTGAAACTGACAAAAAGAATATCTGTCCCTCACTAGTTTTGACAGATTTTGGTCTCTAAAATCCCTGAAATAATACACTGCGTCTAAATTCTGTTTACCTCTACAGTCAGTGCACGATAAAACATGCACGTTCCTTGAATAATAATTATCCCCTTGTTGTGTCTGGCAGGCTTCAAAGAGAAGCATGTGAATTTGTTATTGCTTCTTTATTGATGGATGGATCCATTTTGGCCCTTCCATTTCACTTGTGTGAATAAAGTCTGCCCCATTCCTGCAGAAACAAAATCAACTGTTTAGCAGATTAAATACGTGTCACAATGATTGCACGCAGTTCTTGAATTCTCTGCTTCTGATGTTGTTTACATGTCTCTTACTCACTCTGAAACAAGGAACTGCTTGAATAAGATTAGCTTAATATTATCACTTCTATCAGCAAAAATGGTGTTTCAGTAGCAGAAAGGGCTCCCATCTTGGACCGTTGAAAGTGTTAGCCAGTGGTTATGCAAGCTATTTTTGTGTAATGAGAGCACTGCCGCGAATCAGGGCTGTTGGACGACCAGAATTTGCACAACATACAAAGTTCCATTTTAGCGCCGCAGTGCTCGATGCCCTCATGAGACCTCGGTAAGAAAACAAACTCCTTCAACTTAACTTCTGTCTTTTCAGTGCCTGCTAAAGGCAATCAGCTTCCCAAAAATTAAACCATGGCCTGTGCAAATTTTTGGGACCTCATATTTTGGGACCATACATCCTGCCTGAAAATGTTCAAATTATTATCCTCAAACGCTATCAGCAAAGGGGATATTTATATTAGTGACTGATATCTGAGTGTTATGTCTATCTGCTGTAATATGGGGGTTGCAATCTGACCATTTTTTGCTGCCTTCTAAAGCTACATTCTGAGAGCATCTCAAATGGCTAGAAACTCAGATTACTAGCACAGACGCTGTAGCTGAAGTTAAGACAATGTAACAAAAAGCCGTTTGTTTTGGTAGGACATGGGAGATAGTTTTCCTTGTGGTTTGATAGTGCCACAATGCATTGACATTAAAAGTGCAGGTAATATTCCATTCTGGTGTGGCACTACATGATTGGTAACATTACTGAAAGTAACATTGAGAAAAACCCTATTGGAAATGATGCATTCAAGGTTTGACGCTTTACATAAATGTTCTTACTTCTGTGTATATATTTGGCTGACAATTATTCAGAAGTCACAGATCATACTTTCATACATTTTGTTCCTTGAAGTAAAAAGGAACTGTTATTCCTGCATACGCCCTCTGCCCTGTTCTGAGCTGAACTTGGTAGTGGAAGCTCACTCAGACCAGCACCTAAAGGCAGACTTGTTCCCAGAATCATTTGCATGCACACCCCTTCCATTACCATCACGCACTGAGAGTCGTAAGTAGAGCCTTCCGGATCATTCGAGATGGTGAACGTGTACAGCTGTGGTTTCAGTTCAGGAGCACATGGTTCCATCTGATTAGTGAATGACACAAATGTCAAACAGCAATGGCCTATAATACATATTTTCTGGCATTTGACTTAGATTAGGTTTATGTGATACTGATGAGATGTGTGTGGTTTATGATTATGTTAAAGTATTGTTTTGTGTTTGACGTTGTGTTCTGTTAGTGATAGAACAAAGGTTCCCAAACCCCAGAATGGGTGGGGTTAACATTATTAGTCACTCAGTGACCAGAACCAAGCAAGGCATTTATGCCCACACGCATTCGTCACTGTGTCTAAACAGCATACTCATTCTTCCTATGGAGAGCACAGCCTCTCGATTGGTTCAAGTCAGTGATTGACAGCGCAAGGTAGCCCCGCCCATAACGAGATTCAGAAAGCCTCAGCGCAGCGCCGAGGCAGGGCAGACGAAGGTGCCGCCCGGCCAGCTTCACCCACGCCCCGTGTTCTGCCCCTCCCCTTCCTGTTCACAGCGGACCCCCTGGTGGGCAGCATAGCCACCCAGTACCTGACCAACAGAGCGGAGCACGACAGGATAGCC
Source organism: Anguilla anguilla (assembly GCF_013347855.1). Taxonomy (NCBI): domain Eukaryota; kingdom Metazoa; phylum Chordata; class Actinopteri; order Anguilliformes; family Anguillidae; genus Anguilla; species Anguilla anguilla. The sequence continues at coordinate 35,651,318 of NC_049203.1, read as the reverse complement.
CGGCAGTGGACCAAGAGGTACGCCACATAAGCGAGAGGACGCCCGGCCCCGACCCCGCCCGCCGCAGTGTAAAGCTCACGGAGGCAACTTTACAACGTGCAACAAATCTTTATAGCCTTTACAATACGGACTTCTGTGTATATGTTATACTGATTTTGCTCCGTGCTTTTACCGCTCTGAAGATCGGGAGGACATGGCCCCGCCCATCCCCACAGGTAAAGGCTACCGGAGTAGAATTTTGTAGCTGTAGATTTAGTTATGTTTAAATGCCTACTTGCAAGTCTTGCTTCTTTGGGATATAAAATGTATTTTGTGATGTAATAAGGAAACTGTTCCTAAAGTCAACCAAATATTATGGTGCATTTTAGCCTAATCCATTATCTGTATGAAGTTAAGGAAAAAAAAAAAAAAGAACCTAGCAGTAGATTATTAGGAATTATGTCATTTATATGAAACTCAGATCCATTTCCAGTTATGTGGTACATGCTGTTGTGAACTCTGTTTTACCTTTGTCAGTTTGTATTGAAAAGATTTCATTGAACCTTTTGTAGCCAAGCGAAGGTGATCCGCCACTGTAACACCCAAACACAATAAACTCCTTCCCCTCGGTCACTTGTGCTTTGTAAACTCATGCTTACTCTACTCATATTTGCTGATATATTTACTGTACCGGTGGGCAGTCATGTTTAAAGTCCAGTTATAAATGGTCACTTATAGGCTTTGATATTTTTTTCCCATACAGTTTATTTCTGAGGCAGGTTAACATTGATTTTACAATCTTTATACAATCTTTAATTTGTAAGATAATTCAGCTGAGTTTCTTTAATGTTTCTTAAACAACGTGTGCCATAGTGCTCATTATTTTTATGACTCATTTATTTGGCTGTATAGAAGTACCAGTGAGTATTGTATTTAATGCTGACTTGTAATTGTCCGAATTGTGCACATGGGGAAAAGGAGATACAGTGCAAAGTACTGAGTGTCCTCTTCAGGATATATGCTGCCCCTTGTGGCCCCTTTGTAAACTGCGTGCTGCTGAAAAAAGGAAAAATATCATATTGGTGTCACTTCTGCTATAATGAGACATAAATTAAGGTTATTGGTCTGTCTTTCTTTACCAACTCAAAAAGCAAAGTAATAAAACTGACTTTGGTGACACAATCCTGGTAAATGATCCAATATATATGTTTCTCAATTACAGTATGTGGAACCCTGTACTGCATGGGTAGAGTAAGAGGGGCTGCCCTATACTGCATATATATGGTAAATGGACTGCATTTATATAGCGCTTTTATCCAAAGTGCTTTACAATTGATGCCTCTCATTCACCAGAGCAGTGAGGGGTTAGGTGTCTTGCTCTGGGACACTTCAACACGCCCAGGGCGGGGATCGAACCGGCAACCTTCCGACTGCCAGACAACCGCTCGAACCTCCTGATCTATGTCTCCCCTATATGTAAAGTAAGAGGGGGTGCCCCGTACTGCACAGGTAGAGTAAAAGGGGGTGCTCTGTACTGCATGTGTAGAGTAAGGGGAGTTCCCTAAACTGCACGGTTGGAGTAAAAGGGGGTACTCTGTACTGCATGGGTAGAGTAAGAGGGGGGTGCTCTGTACTGCATAGGTAAAGTAAGAGGGGGTGCCCCGTACTGCACAGGTAGAGTAAAAGGGGGTGCTCTGTACTGCATGTGTAGAGTAAGGGGAGTTCCCTAAACTGCACGGTTGGAGTAAGAGGGGGGTGCTCTGTACTGCACAGGTAGAGTAAGAGTGGGTCCCCTGTACTGTATGAGGTAAAGTAAGAGGGGGTGCTCTGTACTGCACATGTAGAGTAAGAGTGGGTGCCCCGTACTGCACGTGTAGAGTAAGAGTGGGTGCCCCGTACTGCATGTGTAGAGTAAGAGGGGGGTGCTCTGTACTGCACAGGTAGAGTAAGAGTGGGTCCCCTGTACTGTATGAGGTAAAGTAAGAGTGGGTGCCCCGTACTGCACGTGTAGAGTAAGAGTGGGTGCTCTGTACTGCATGGGTAGAATAGCCTTAGAGCATACACCACTTCCGTTTGTTTCTCGTTTTACTTCTACTGTAATGAATTGGCAACATTTTTGTGGCTAAACTATTCTTTGTTGATATTGGTTTTTACAAGATGCTAAAATAGCAATGGCATTGCAATCCGTCTTTTTGAAATTGTCCTCATAAAACTGTTTTGTGGATGATCCTTTCTAAAATGATCCAAGTGCTCTTTATTTTGTTCTTGGACCTCTACAATGAATTTGGCCTGATCTATTCTTTTTATGTTTTACTGCATAATGGTAAGTACTCCCAGCATCCTCTTTCCCCTCACCCTGGTATGTTACAGCTCCCAAAATGTCAAACAATGGTTTCCACTGTTTTCGTGTGTTTAAAATATGCCCCCAAATCAGATGGAGTAATGGCTGAAGAAAAGTGGCAATTCACATGATAGTCAGCCGCCTGACTGCACTCAAGATGTGGATTTGAAAGTACATCCGGCTGGATCGTGGTGAATTGCTTTGATTGGCGGCATGGTGAGAGTGCAGATCCATTGAATGATCTCATGGGTTAATTATGGCAAATAGTAGCCTAAATAATACTGGATACGGGAAAAGAGAATTTTTGGCAGATAAGTACGATGTGGAGCTGGAGCATGTCTGTGAAATATTGCGTGCATTAGTTCAAACGAATATACCAATATCTCAGGCAGGGCTGAATGAGGCAGTGTGTGATGAGTAGGGTGTCCCGACTCTAAGTGGCCACACGATGGAGACAAAATCCCCAGTCACTCAAAAATATCCCTCCTTAAGAAATATGTTGTGAAGACTTGTGAATAAACTACTTAAACTTGGGAATATGTTTAAAACGTCAATCTACCTGGTCTAATTTAGTGTTAAGTAGATTCACAGTTTAATCAAATATGTCAAATTAAGACAAATGAAAGTGCAACTGGAAATTATGCTTAATGCTGAAACAATATTGACTTTGTGTAGGCCTTAGAATTCCCAGGACATCAATCACAGATTGTCCTTTAAGTGTACTACCAAATGTGAATCAGGTGTATAGTTTCAAGATACACTAATGTACTGAATGGCTATATTTTGTAGATTACATTATGAAACGTGCTTGTAAAGGTACTACAATTTCCAATATTTACAGTACAGTCCGTACAGTATTTATACAGTGAAACAGTTTTTGGATTTTTGGCCTTCAAGGTTTGCGTGCGAGGGTAAGGTTTTATTGCAAGTGCCTTGCAGTTTATGTGTTGCATGAATGCAATCTTTCAATCTATTACTAGATAGACACGATTTAAAACAAAAGTGTATTGACACATTTCATCACTAGATGTCGCCCTTGCATCACATCATAAACATCCGCAAAAAAGACTCAATCCATTACCCCAATAGCTTCGGGCATGCTATTTATACAAATTACTCAACTACAATATGCCTACTTTAAATTATTTTTGTGGTTCTTGCTTTCTAATAAGCACGAATTGCGAGTCACATTGCTAGTTTCCCGTTTATTAGTCAACATAAATATTTATCGTGCTTGCTTAAAATTATTTTCTAAAGCTTGCAAAAAATGTGTATGGTTCAGAAGCTATAGTTTATTGTGTATGCTGTCCTTAAACTGTGTTATATGTGGTCAGTCCAACTGGCACCGTTTTTAGACCACGTGGTTATTATTAAGCTGTTGTTTACAGCATAGGAACTCCAGGTGAGTTTCAAAACCCTTTTCCAAGAATAAACTGCAACCTTGCTGTCCTCACTAAGTGGGGACAACATGTTATTTGTTTTTATTTAAAAACACTGTTTTATTAATACATTAATTTATTTTTGTTTTGGACAGAACCACTATCCCAAGGAAAGCCAGTTTGTTTCACACCGGCATATCACTAAAATTTCAAGATATTTTATTCAGTCATTCGGTTTCATTGCTCTTTTAAATCAAATTTGGATGTTATTCATAAATGCAGTTTCCGCCTGTCAGAGTGAGTAATTGCTGATGCGGAATGAAAAGGTGCTTGTGTGGCCTTTGAGAATCCTTGGCCGAGATCCAGAGTACTTTGGATTGGGGGCCCTCAAACAACAGCCTGGATGCAGTATTTAAAACCCGAGTAGGCAAAACATTGAAGAATGTATTGTCGTGATTTTTTTTTTCAGTGGAGATAAAGTACTTCTGCAGAGAGAATAAAGGTCGAGATTATGATTCTAAATCTGTACTGGTGAGAAACTACTACGGGAGGAAACGCACCCAAAGCCCACTGTGCAAACCTGCGGAAGGAACTGCTGATGTTGAACCCGGCGTAGCAGCTGGACCGGAGCGGGAGAACCGGTGTGTCTGAAATCCCACGAAACTTCATGAGTAATGAGGGCGGTTTCGCCGTTCGACCGAGCGGAATTCAACTGAGAGCGTGGCTGCTTGCACCTCTGCCCTCGCATTGTGAATTTTCTAAAGGGAAGTGCGCCGCGAGATCTTTGATTAATGTTAACAGAGGGAATACTGAGCGGCCTGTCAGGGTGAGAAATGAGATTCCAACGCACAGTACCCATCTTCCCAGAAGTTTGGGTAGACCATCTTTATTTACCCTGATGGAATTCCTGACTTCGTGCCTGCAGCATCAAATGTGACAGTCAATGAAAAGGCTTTATTGCGTTGGAAAAAACTAACCACTGCGTTGACCGAGTTTTGCAGTCCTGGTACGACGTCTTTAAAATCAGATGCAGGTCTTTGCTGCGCCAATGAATGAATGAATGGGCTGTAGTTGCGCTGTATGTTAAGGGAATTTCCTGTTTATCTAACCAAACCTCAATGATGAATAATTACATCTCAGTGGCAGCTGAGTGAGGTGCCACATACTGGAAAAATATAAATTGTCGAGGCTAACCTTTAGCATCATTCTATTTGTTTATTCCTTATTGCCACAAAGGGTTTGTGTTTGGCAGAGAGATCAAGGCATAAGGTTCAAGTGCGCTTAGTGTGCCATTGCTGGCCTCTGTGGAGCTGTTCCCTGTGGCGAGGGTGCCTTACAAGTGGCAAACACAATGAGTTAATTGAGATGAAGTGAGCCGTGGATTACTCTCCATACGGCGATCGCTCTTGGAAATGGCATAAGCTGAACCACTGCAGAGACCAGGGGGCTGTTTCTGCGCCTGCCTCGCGTCGTTTTCCAATTTTCCAACTGGAAATTTCCTGTTGTTTTTTGGAACAGTTTTCTTTATCAGCAGGGCATACATTCAGCAGGAGGCCTGTAGGTGTGCCACTGTCAAAACTGCAAATTACATTTTACATTTTTTTTTTCCACCGTAACTTTCTGCAGTTTTTTATTTATTTATTTTTTTTTTAATTTCATTTTTAGTTAACATTTTTTTTTGGCCCAGGCAGTTTTTGTGGGCGATGAGGGATATTTGAAGTTTCTGATGACTTGCCTATGATGACTGGTATAGCGGTTTTCACAAGTTTGTGGTTTAATGCAAGAAAATACACTTCAGGTACCTGCAAAGCAGCTTGTTCAGTGGAAAACTACAACAAAGGAGGACAGAATCCAGGTCTAATTGCATTAATCCAGTCTTGTGGGATTCCCAGAGTGAAATTTGGCCATGTAGTGCTGCGGCCAATGCAATATATTATTGACCATGATGTTGATTGAAGACTTTCCTGTCATTCATTAAAAGATTGAAATATGAAAGTGTTCCCTAATTTGGAATCATAATCCCCAATCATAACTGTGGCATTGCTGCAGGACCCTTTATAAATTCAGGAAGGCACACAAATCTTCCAAAATGAGAAAAGCCTGCAATGCAAAGCCCGAGCAGTGCAGTGTCTCACAGCTGGTGCACGAAGATCACAGACGGCCAGTCTCCCAAAGGAGTTCGTTGAGAGATGAGGTAGGGAATACCTTGAACACTGAAACCTTCCCTACGGACAAATATGGCCCACTGGGCTCTTGGCAGTAGTCACCAGAGTGCATCACCGTGTATACATAAATACATGCACACACACAGGATGTTGAGAATGAGTTCCCAACCAAATGTGTTATCAATGAGCACTGCGCATGGAATGCGCATAGCACGTTCACTCAGGGAACTCTTGCTGAAGCCGACCAATGGTCGACCTCTGCAAACGCATGCTGTCATACTCAACCAATCACATACACATGCATCTCTACATGGCTTCATACTCAACTTATCACATGCACACGTCACTAATGGAGAGCCTTTTTAAACCAACTGTCAGACCTCTCCTGTGCTGCTGCTCAAAGAATTTATGCTCACTCTTCACCTCTTCAGCTTCCACCTTATTATGGTGTCATGAACACTGACTTTAGCTGAGTCAAGAGAGGCCTGCAGTTCTTTGGATGTTCTTCTGGGATTTTTTGACTTCCTGGATGAGTTGTCGCTGCTTACTTGGGTAAATTTTGGCAGGCCAGCCACTCCTGGGAAGATTCAGCACTGTTCCAAGTGTTCTCCATTACCAGATAATGGTTCTCACTGTGGTTTGGTAGAGTCCCAGAGCTTTTGAAATGGCTTTGTAACCCTTGCCAGACTGATGTATATTTTAACAAATTCTTTCCTCACTTCTTCTGGAATTTCCTTTGAACATGACATAGTGTGCTTGTATAATTTTGCATAATTTTTGTGGCAACTACTTAACACTCATGATAAGGTTCAATATGAGAGAGGTTCCAATTTAACAGGGCTGATTGCAATCAAGCATGGCAGTGTTCAACCAGCTGAATCTAGTTTGGAACTGAATTCGGTTAGTAACTAAGGGGGCATTTACTTTTTCATGTGGGTGATATGGGTACTCAATAACTTTTTTCATTAAACAAATTAAACAGTGAAAAAAATGTGCTTTGTGTTTACCCTTTGTCTTACATTACATTTTGTGTAAAAGTCTGAAACCATTCACTGTGAATGTGAAATAATATAGGACAGCATTGTATGTGAGTTGTCTGGCTAGGGTACTAAGTTTACCTGTCCTCTGCGGTAAATGCATGTGCAGTGTGTGATACCATAGATGTTCCTAGACCATAGATGGCACTACAGTCATACATTTTCAGGTTGCATGATATAAATGTGGGTGGCTTTGCCTATGTAATTCTACTTGCTGTGTATGTGCTCTGGGATGGCATAGCAATGGCAGTTTGACTGAGAGATGCCAATGCAAGACTTCACTCAGCTACTGTTAGGAATGTTATCCTGTTGTCTTGGTTTACATTTGGGAGAAATACCTTTTTTATCGCTGTGGAAGCACTGATTTTCAAGTCTAGCCTTTTCTGCTGCTATATTTGTTTTATGTGTTAAAGAGATGTGACTCATTTGAACAATTATTGATGACTCATGACCATGGCACGACTAAAATAAGAAAGTGTCAATGATTCTGTATTAATGCAATTTCTATGTCATACAATTATTTATTTATGTATTCAGTTCAGGTATTTCAACCTTTTCCAAAATAAATGAAACCCATACATCTCCTCATGATAAGCAGTTCACCTGCAGTGCTAGTGTAATACAGGGCCAGTGTAATGCAGTGTCAGTGTAATACAGTTCCAGTGTAATACAGTGCTAGTGTAATACATGTCCAGTGTAATGGGGTGACAGTGTAATACAGGGCCAGTGTAATGCAGTGTCAGTGTAATACAGTGCCAGTGTAATACAGTGCTAGTGTAATACATGCTCAGTGTAATGGGGTGACAGTGTAATACAGGGCCAGTGTAATAGTGTCAGTGTAATACAGTGCTAGTGTAATACATGCCCAGTGTAATGGGGTGCCAGTGTAATACAGGGCCAGTGTAATACAGTGCTAGTGTAATACATGCCCAGTGTAATGGGGTGCCAGTGTAATACAGTGCTAGTGTAATACATGCTCAGTGTAATGGGGTGACAGTGTAATACAGGGCCAGTGTAATGCAGTGCCAGTGTAATACAGTGTCAGTGTAATGCAGTGCCAGTGTAATACAGTGTCAGTGTAATACAGTGCTAGTGTAATGCACAGCTAGTGTAATGGAGTACGAGTGCAATACAATGTTAGTGTAATATACTCGGGTTCTTTTGTTCCCCTGCTTCTGCCCTGACCTCACAAATGACCTGATCTTTAACCACAAATCTCACTACATCAAGGCTAGTAATGGGCGGAATGAAACTTCATTAACCCAAAGCTGCATAGATCTGTCACATATTATCAATGATTTGCTGATCTCGACCTATCATAATTTTCCTATGAAAATGATTGTCCAATTGAACACGAGGTCCTGTGGTAGTTTCACCCATAATGCAGTTCCTTAAGCCTCTTTCTCCTGTCAAAAAAGAAATCAAAAAGGAGTTGTTTCTGCTCAGCAACAGCATCACCCCTAATTACCTCTCCCTTCATTGGCTACACTTGCTGATAATGACATTAGAGCCTCAGGCTCTTTCTCTTTTTAAACAGATAGTGGAAGATATTTTCACGCTTGCTGCCTCTAACCCTGAACAGTAGCTTGTATCTGCTAATGGACATGATGTTAAAATCTTATTAGAACTTTAGAACTGCTCTCTTGTGCAGTGCTTGTGCGGGTTTCATGTATGTGTAACAGTGTGTGTGCATGTGTGTGTGTATAGGGGGGGGTTTGGGGGGTTGGGTTTTGTGAAATCGTTGGCAGATCATTGCATTTGCATTGTACGGAAATGACAGCTTAACTAATGACAGCATTACCCAGGGGGGACTGTGACTGAAGCACTGATAGCAATTATTTAAAAAACCTGTCTTCATGTTGAGGTTCCCAGTTTCCCTTAACCTTTATGAAAAAGTGCATGTTGTGAATTAGCAGTGGATTCAGAGAAACAAATAGAAAAACACAAAGAGAGATGCTTGAAATGACTCATCTAGATTTCAAATGTAAATGGGGAGCTAGGGTTACATTCCATCTTTCAGACCTGCTCCCCTAATTATGCCATCTCCTAATTTGCACCCAAAATGAGAAAAGGCCCCTCACTCTTCAACATTTGTTGTAAATTTTAGGCATTGGCAAGGTCAGCAGTCCAATTAAAAATGTAAGTAAGTATAATGTGTCACTGTACACAAACAGAAGGTATTTATAGCATTCTTTACACATAGATCTGTAAACATTTAATGACAGTTCATACATTTAACTTTATTTTCAACTATTTCCCCTGCTGTTTTATTATTTATTTAACCAGGTAGGTCAACTGAAAACTCTCTTTTGCAGTAACGGCTGAGGGAGTGAAAGCGGGTTGGCAAAGGATCGCGTAGCCAATCAGATGTTGGTGGTGATTAGGGGCCAGATGAGGAGAACCAGTGTGTTATGGGAATTTGACCAGGACACCAGGATTAACACAACTACTATTTTGAAAAGTGCCATGGGATCTTTAATGGCCACAGCAGGTCAGGGCCTTGGTTTAATGTCTTATCCAAAGGACAACACCTTCTACAGTACAGAGCCCCCATCACTGTGCTGGGTCATTTCCCCCCCATTTTTTTTCCACAGGAAAGAGTGCCCCCTACTACCCTACCAACACCTGTTCCTGCAGCAGCATTCCATCCAAGTACTAACCAAGTGCATGACTGCTAAATTTCAGAAGTTTTGCAAGAATTGGGATGGACACAGTGTTCATTAAAACTCACAAGGAGGTACTTACTCCTCCTATTACAAAAATTATTAACTGGCCCATTAAAGGAGCAGTGTTCCCAAATACCTGGAAAACTGCAATAATTACACTAGTGTTTAAATCAGGTGAACACATGATCATTAGTAACTACAGACCTATTAGCATTCTTCCTGTAGTGTCTAAAATTGCTGAAAAATGGGGTGCAGAACAGATAATATCACATTTGAATAATAGCTCCTTCGCATTGCATCCTATGCAATTTGGGTTTTGAAAACATCATTCTACTGAATCTGCAAATTGTTTCCTTCTATAAAATATTAAATCTAAAATGGACAAGAGAGGTATGGTAGGGGCTGTCTTCCTTGATCTAAAGAAAGCCTTTGATGCAATGAATCATGAGGTCCTACTTACCAAATTATCAAAGTTTAATTTTTCACCTATTGTAATTAAATGGATTAAATCATACCTTACAGACAGGAAACAGTGTGTTCGTGTAGACCATAAAACATCAGAAACAGTTGGTATTGATATTGGTGTACCCCAAGGGTCAACCTTAGGTCCTCTATTATTTAGTCTGTATATCAATGATCCACCTGACGTTTGCCTGCCTACTGTTACTTGCCAGATGTACGCCGACGACACGGTCTTATACTTGCATGCTAAAAATAAGAAGCAAGCTGCAGCTGAACTATCAGCTTCCATGGTCAATATCTCAAATTGGTTAACAAACTCTTGTTTACATCTCAATGTTAGCAAAACTGTGTGTATGTTCTTTTCAAAGTCCACAAATAGTCACCAGATCTTGATGTTTTTGTGACAGGGAGGAGACTCGCAATAGTGCATGAGGTTAAGTTTCTAGGTATAATAATTGACTTACAACTTAAATTCAAAAAACAAGTTAAAAAAGTTGTAAACAGAATCAAATTTAATTTGGCAAATTTTAGATATATTAGGAATAATTTAACTACTGAGGCCTCAAAGTTGTACATCGACGCTATAATTTTTTCACACATACTAACTACTAGCTGGACACAGGCATGTAAATCGACATTAAAATCAGTTGAAACACTTTATAAGCAAACACTGAAAATATTGGATAAAAAGCCAAGGTCATATCATCACTGTAAAATGTTAAATGAATATAATTTCTTAACATGATCAAATTTTCAGACATTCTGCTTGTATATAAAATCTTCCATGGCTTGGCCCCCCTCCACTCAGTGAATTCATTAAGAAAAATCAAAACTTATCCACCAGAGCTGTAACCAGAGGGGACTGTAAAATACCTTTTAGAACAAGTGCTTTTGGGCAGTCAGCCTTTTCTTATCGAGCAGCACATACCTGGAACACTGTACCCACAGAACTAAGGAACATCACATCTCTTAATTCCTTTTCCAAGTTTATACAACAGTGGTTACTGGGCAGTCAAAAATGCTCTCAAAACAGAAACTAGGTTAATAGTAATGTCATATTGTGATGTCATGAAGTGTTGTGTTCGTTGTGATGTGTTCTCATGCTTTACGGTACTGCCATCTAGATGCCTGTGCTATGCTTTATGTGTTTCCTGATGTATGATCTTCCCTATGCTATGCTTGAATATTGGATTGCTGGTAGGCACAGACGGGCGGGCATTGGCAGGTGGGGTCGCGGGCAGCCAAGGGCACATGGTTGCCGGGCTCCTTGTCTCTATGTGCTCCTATGTGCTTGTGGCTGCTTGTGATGCTACTTGTTGATGCTTGCTTGTCTGTGCTTATGTGTTTTGTATGCTCTTTTATGCTGCTTGTAATGCTTCTTGTCGATGTTTGCATATTTTTTACTCATTTATCTGTGCTGTGTCTGTGTCTGTGTATGTGTTATGTATGTTCTTTTATGTTCCTTAAGCCATCAACCTGCCCAGGGACTACAGATGAAAATTAGCCTGTATGGCTAAATCTGGAACATTTACATGGTGTATCTAAGTTCTCATGTTTTATTAATGTGCATTGTCCTTTCTTAAATAAATAAACCTTAAAACCTTAAACCTTAGAATAGGGTACACAGTGGTATGGCTGTATGCATCATAAAATGGCCATGGTTTAAATGCCCAGGAGGTTGGCAATGAAAATGCAATGGGCCTGTAGATTAGGATATATATATATATATATATATATATATATATATATTATTATTATTATACACACACACAAAATATATGGAAAATGGATTTCATATGCATCATACTATCCACATTTAAATAAAATAAATGTATTTATATTGCATAAATGTATTTATTTATTTATGTACTAATTCCTTATTTATTTTGCAGAACATGCTCCACATCGTGTCCCCTTCGGATCGTTATATGCCAGCCCTTTGGTTACTATGATCTGTACTACCCAACTGTCCAAAAAAAATGCATTTAACCTGATCTCAAACAGGAAAACAAATGAAAAAGTGAAACTGATGAACTACCCTTTGAAAGGTCGCACATTCAAATTGAAACTGGCTAAGTTTAGTATTGCCTATGCTATGCTTTATGTGTTTCCTGCTGTATGATCTTCCCTATACTATGCTTGAATGTTGGATTGCTGGTAGGCACAGACGGGCGGGCAATGGCAGGTGGGGTCGCGAGCAGCCAAGGTCACATGGTTGCCGGGCTCCTTGTCTCTATGTGCTCCCATGTGCTTGTGGCTGCTTGTGATGCTACTTGTTGATGCTTACTTGTCTGTGCTTATGCGCTTTTATGCTGCTTGTAATGCCTCTTGTTGATGTTTGCATATTTTTTACTCATTTGTCTGTGCTTATGTGTTATGTTCTTTTATGTTCCTTAAACCATCAACCTGCCCAGGGACTGCAGATGAAAATTAGCCTGTATGTGTGATGTTCTGTGTAAGGACCCACATGCAGACCAGGGAAATCCAAAAAAACGTTGTCTTTATTCAGTCCGAGGTTCGAAGCCAGGTAATCAGAGAGAGTACGGTGCCGAATCGAGTTTCCAAAAGAATAGTGAAAAAACAGGCGAAAAGTCAAAAACCAGGAGATCAGAGTGGCGAAGGTACAAAGGGACAGGCAAAAGAGAAGTCAAGGCAAAGCGAAGGTCAAACCAGAAGCAAACAAAACCAAAAGGGGCAGGCAAACTCGAAGTCGTACAAAGGGGTGTCGCAGGAATCTCGATAGACAAAGGCTTATTAACAATCGGCACAATGAATTCGATCAACGTTCTGACACTGAACAGGTGGAAAAGACTGACATTTATACACTGGGGAAGATAACAATCAAGGAGGGGTTAAGTGAGTGAGGGAGGAGTAACAAACAACATCCAGGTGAAGAACATTAGGAAAACTAATTCAATGACAGGGGACTGACAAAACGCGGACTGGAATCACATAGACAACAATGATAATAGACGGCCTGGGTGAAGCAGGTAAAACACGTGCAGAGAGAGAGAGGTGCAGTCAGAGCAAGAGACAGGTGCAGGCAATTGCAGAACTCAGCGTTAGAGCAGGCTAGAAAGAAAAGGGGCGGAGCTACAGCGCAGCATGGAAAAGGGGAGACTGGTTAATGTATTAGTATAGTGATCTAAACTATCAAAAACCCAAAACTAGTGTGTGTTAGTCCATTAGTAATATTCACATGTTAGTATATTAGTGAGGTTAGTACTTTACAATCTATAAATTAGTAGGGATTAGTAGAAATGAGTAAAACTAGAAATAAGCAGGAAGTAAGTAAAGCGAGACTGGAAAGAGGGGGGGAAACCACGAAAACCCGGAACCACCCGAATAGTGAAATCACACAAGTACAGGGGAGTGAAGCAGCTCAGGGAACACAGACACAGAGACAGTACTGGGGAGACAAGTGACCGGGAATACAGACTACAACAGTATGGCTAAATCTGGAACATTTACATGGTGTTTCTAAGTTCTCATGTTTTATTAATGCGCATTGTCCTTTCTTAAATAAATAAACCTTAAAACCTTAAACCTTAGAATAGGGTACACAGTGGTATGGCTGTATGCATCATAAAATGGCCATGGTTTAAATGCCCAGAGAGGTTGGCAATGAAAATGCAATGGGCCTGTAGATTAGGATATATATATATATATATATATATATTATTATTATTATACACACACACAAAATATATGGAAAATAGATTTCATATGCATCATACTATCCACATTTAAATAAAATAAATGTATTTATATTGCATAAATGTATTTATTTATTTATGTACTAATTCCTTATTTATTCTGCAGAACATGCTCCACATCGTGTCCCCTTCGGATCTTTTTATACCAGCCCTTTGGTTACTATGATCTGTACTACCCAACTGTCCAAAAAAAAAAAAAAACATTTTAAGAGACGTATGCATTTAACCTGATCTCAAACAGAAAAACAAATGAGAAAGTGAAACTGATGAACTACCCTTTGAAAGGTCGCACATTCAAATTGAAACTGGCTAACGTCTTTTTAAAAAAAATTTTAAACAAGAGACAGAATTATACCCATTGGTTAAATAAATTCCATTTAGTTTTAAGCCCTGTTTTCAGTGAAATGTTGTTTTATTGTGGTTACCATTCATTTTTTAACAATATGTTGTAGTTGTTGCTTTATCTTTCTCTTGTTTTTGTCTCACTTTAATTTTGCTGTTTCATCTATGGGGAAAAGGGTTAACCTGATGTGAAAAAGCTGGTAGATACAATTATAATTAGCTGAGACTTAGTTTCTGTTCTGTTTTGACTCCAGATTGAAACAGTACACAGTTGACTATTAATGTGGCATTCATTGTATCCTACTTCTTCCAAAGGTTTGTCTTAACCACCTTTTAAGTGGTGAGGGAGTGACTTTCCAATTTTTTGTGATACTATTCACAGCAAAGCGGCTTTAGAAAGTACACATGTCCATTGCCTAGGCAGCAGTGTACAGCATCACTCAATGATGCAATCTAGCTCAAAGGAAATTCCAGAAGACATGAGAAAAAAGTTGTAGAAATGTATCTGTAAAGGGTTATAAAACCATTTCTCCTGCAGTGAGAACCATTGTCTCCAAATGCAGAACACTTGGAACAGTAATGAATATTCCCAGGAATGGCCAGCCTGCCAAATTTTCACCAAGGGCAAAGCAACAACTCATTCAGGAAGTCACAAAAGATACCAGAGCAACATCCAAATGGTCATGATTCCATAATAAGAAAGAGACTGAACTAAAATGGGATTAATGGGAGAGTAGCAAGGCGAAAACCGCTGCTAACCAAGAGACACATCAATGTTTGTCTCACATTTGTAAACAAGCACCTGGATCTCGTAGCCTTTTGGGCTTATGTTCTATGGACAGACGAATCAAAAGTGGACATTTTTGGGCATTATGTCTGGCATAAAGCAAATACAGCATTTCACAGAACAGCATACTAACAATCAGACATGGTGGTGAGGTTAGTGTGGAGATGCTTTGCTCCCTTGGGACCTAGACGACTTGCCATTATTGAAGGAACCATTAATTCTGCTCTGTACCATAAAATTCCTAAGGAGTCTGGTCATCTGTCTGAGCTGAAGCTGAAGCGTAATTGGATTATGCAATAAGACAATGATCCAAAATACAAAAGCAAGTCCACATCTGACTGACTGAAAAGTTCCAAAATTAAAGTTTTGGAGTGGCCTACGCAAAGTCCTGATTTAAACCCAATAGAGATGAAGTAGCGAGACCTGAAATGAGCAGTTCATGCCCAAAAACCTACTAATTTGTCTGAATTAAAGCGGTTCTGCAAAGAAGAGTGGGCTAAAATTGGTGCACAGTGATGTGAAAGGCTGATATCAAATTACTGGAAACCTTTGGTTGAAGTTATTGCAGCTAAAGGTGGTACAACCAGTTATTAAGTTTAAGGGGGAAATTACTGGTTGATATGGGAGTTTGATAACTTTTTTATTAAATAAATGAAATAATAATTAAAAAACGTCTTTAAATAAATGAAATAATAATAACAAATAATTATAATTTTAATAATGTGAAATAAAACATTTTAAAATATGTTTATTGTTTATTCTGGTTCCCTGTCTAATATTACATTTTGTCTAAAGATCTGAAACCATTAAGTCTGACAAACATCCAACAGAAGAAATCAGGAAGGGGGCAAATACTTCTTCGCAGCAGTGTACAAGACGCAATGAGAGGCACCCTAATCATTTAATACATTCCTTTGTGCAGTTGACAAAAGAACAGGCTATGCAATCAGAACCCTTTTATGGAAATATGGCATTCTGCACCACTCCGTTATAATGGCTTCAGCAAACCAAGTGCAATAAATGACGGGTGGCACGTCTTCTCACATTACTGTATTAATAACTGCACCAGTCCATTAATTACCACCTCCGACTGGATCTCGGCCGACGGCAGCTCTGAGCTGCTGGCAAACTGTGTCAGACCGACGGTGGGAACCTTGACACCTTCCTGCGAAAATAAAGTGAGACAGGCAAGCATCGCTACCAAGACTGCAGTGCAAGTGCCAAAAGTGCCTGAACTGAGAAGATGAGATGAGATGAGGTGCAAACCTTGGCACCTTTTTGGGGAAGTGGATGGGTGTAGTGGAGTCGGCATGAATCTGTCAGGGTTTTTTTTTCCTTTCGATTCAGTTTTTGACGAATAAACCTGCCACCTCCAGCTCCCCCCCACCCCAGTCCCTCAACTTTAATGCTCTCTGATTTGTTCAGCAGCAACACTGCCAATCTTTTTCTGAAAAGGTGAAAATCACATCTTAAACACGACCCATCAGACATGTAAATGAACATTAGTGCTTGGCTACGATATGAGGCATTTCTTTGGGGAAGAGCGGAGCGATGCTTTTTCCGCTGCTTGTCTGGAACAGAACACAAGTTTTTAGGCTGTGTTCCAAGAGTGAAATTGTGATACTGATTAATATGCAGGGTAGGGTGGTATTTTGGCGAGGGGGGGGGGGGGGGGGGGGGATCTTGCAATGGGGCACTTTAGATTCCTGTTCTAAACAGTTCTTTACATGGAAACAGACTAATTGTAATACAGTGACTTTCCATAGATGCATTTACCCAAAATAGCATTCATAATTATGCATTGTCATTTTATTTGTTGTGTGAAATATCTTTTTAATTCACTGAAGACAATACAATTCTGTTTTGGAGCACTGGCAATCCTCCCTGTTCCTCAGTTGTTATTTTGTAAATTAACATATGAATCCCTCATTTAATGTACAATTTTTTAAACAGGTCATTTGCTTGTTTTTCACATCATTACATTGTCTTTTTGATTTTTGGAGTCAGAATACTAACAAAAACACTGCAGCACTGGAGCCTTTGATATTAGTACAGTGCAACACAGCAGTTTTTTACATTGTGCCATTGTCCCTTTCATTATGTTCTCTAAAATCCCTGTGAATGACAAGGGCTATCAAAATTAAGAACTGTATAACAGAAAGGATCTCGGTTCATAGATGTCATAGATGTTTGGTTAAATTACACTTCATTTGGCTACATTTGGTCCACACATAACCTTTGTCAAACCTTTGAGAGCCGTTGAAGCACTGGGTTGCTATAATGTAATGAAAATAAAAAATACCTTTATTTTGCATTCCAATTTTACACAGGTAAATGTACATCATGTTGCACCCTTTTTATACGAAACATTTGCAATGTTCATGCCAACCATATTATTACTTACCATCTGCAAACGAAGCAAGCAAGCAATTGCTTTTATTTTCCACGTTGATTTTTGATAATTTGATGTTGTGCCTGATGGATTCCAACATTTGAAATGTACCCTCAAACAGCCTTGTGCTTGTATGAAAAACAAAGCAATGCTCTCTGACCTGAACAGTGTGTTGTGGTTCTGATTCTCTGTCCCAGTCCTCAGTCATGGACTAGAGTGAAATGGACATCCTAGGCTCAAATCCAGGGGTTGGAGCCACCCTTCATCCCATAGTGGCCCACTGTGGCCCCACACGGCGCACATTGCACATACTGACACTAAACTGACACTGGGAATGTGCTCAAATTTGCAAATGAGTTAGTATAGACAATTTTGTTAAGCTTAGAAATGATCACTTTAAATTAACAAGAAGTATATTTTTAAAAAAACATCATTGTCTTTTGTGTCCTTCGACTCTTAGTACAATGCGGCAGCAATTTACCTCAAAGTGCCACATCTCTATTCATGTTACTGTTCATACTGAAGTACATGCATTCTTCACACTTTATCACATTCACCCTTGACCCAAACAACGGCTCTTGTCCATTGTTTTTGCAACTTTAACAGCCTTAATTGGCAGCAACTTTAAGATAAAATAAACTCAATGGACATTCCATCTGTGATAAATAAGAAATGAATATATTTATGCTGAAGAGACCAAATTATACTTGAATGAAAGATCATTTTGACTTGCAGAAATATTCATTTTTATGACATAAATGCACTATTTATTTTTCAGTGTTATCTTTGGCTCTTCATTATCTAGGCCTTGAGCCAAAGGGAAATTCTTTGGGAATGGTCACTAATAAATAATTTTTCAAAGCTCTTGAGAAAGAAAGAATCGAATTGACCATTCAATGTCAAAACATGACCCGAAGGTACTTAGTTGGCTCAAAAAGGGCAAAATTTACAATTCATAAGTTCATAGAGCCCATAGTTTTTGGCATAGTGCCAGAGAATATATGCAATATCCCGACTGTTACAGTCCTTCAAGACCACAGAAGTCCAATTCTACTTCATTTTATGATCTCACTAGTGCCTCCAGAGTTATTGAATCTGCCTCCATAAATTAAACTACAAATTCCCCAGGTCCTGCTTCTAAAAATCCTTGCTGTAACTACTGTAGAGACAACAGGAGGATACATGCAAACACAAGGGGCTGTGGAGTCTTGCCATGCTGGTGACTTCGTAAGAGTAATGGATAACATCTGCCCTGCTACATTCCATGTACCTCAGATGTGGGAACCACAAACAGCAGGGCATGGAATTTCACTTTACAAATATGTTCTACCTAAGACAGCAACCATATTTTCTTATAAAAGTTGATTGTCAATATGATATGCAAGTTGTAATAGTTTATAATTGTAAATATTGGACACTTCTATATAGGATTTTAACACCATTCCAAATGATACCAACCTATTTTTTGTTTTTTGTTGAAACTACAAATTCCAAGTATATTGAAAAGCAGATGAATGCAGTTAATCCAAACGGACTCCTTTTCACTGCCCCACAGAACAAATGGCAGCAGAAAAGGGTAAGCTATTTTCTTACAGTACTGCAGTTTTTTTGGATTTGAACTATCTGTACTGTAACTAGCATAAACATACAAAGCAAAATTTCCTGTGTAAAATCAGCTGTGATAGAGTAAACCTGGTCCCTATTGGACTCATATAAACTATGTTAGAGTTCATTTAACACTGATAATTTTGCTGTGTATGCAGCAAACCTACATCCAACTTATGGTTCCATGTCACCTGCACCAGGTTGTAATGATGTTTGCACTGCATTAAGTATGCTACATCTAGAGCCCGACCGATGCCAGATTTTTGGGTCCAATGCCGATCCCGATTTTGGAGAGTTAAATGACTTATATTTTCTTATTTTATTTCTACTACATGATCTCAAAGAGTAAGACATTATCTAGCAGAGCTAATGAGTGAATTAAGTGTAACGTTAGATGAAATTAAATTGACTGGATGAAATACGTGAAAAAAACTACAATGCGCTTTCATGCAGGTTACCCTCGCTAACTGTTGGTTGATTCACTTCTCCAACAGCAACCCTTCTCTCATGTTATCACGATAAAGCTAGATAACATGGCTTAAAATGATCCATGTTAGAAGTGTTTTATCAGCGTTTTTACTGTCTGGTTGGCTTGCTACGATGACGCATGACTAGATGACACTCGCTTGCAATAACGCGTTGGCTATTGACACAGCATCATATAGTAGCTAATATCATTATCTCAGATAAAAAAAACAAATGTGTGATGCATTCAATCACCATTTTATTTTGGCTGGTTATTTATTTGAGAATACAGCGATGTCCTCTGGAAATGTAGATCCTACGCTGCTTATGTGCTCACTGCCACTTCATAAAGGCTTGCTAGCCAGCTAGCTTGCTAAAGTGAACCAAATATGTTAGCTAGCTCGCTCGCTTGATAATGAGGATTGATAAACATAGTGGTCGTATAAACGCGTTTAATTAAAAACTTTCACTAAATATACACACCTTTATTGCGGCAATTGAATCTGTGCAGACAAGTCTTGCAGTGCAGAATATTGGATGAGGCACGAGTGACAAAACATCTTATTAGAGAAGTAGCGCGTCAGCTGCTGCAGTTCACACTTGTATTAGAGCTCCCTCTACTGGATAATTCTAGTAAATAGCAATTGCAACGTTCGAACAGACAAGTACAGATAAATAATCAATGTTTTTTTTTGTTTATTATACTTATTTAAAAATCGGGACACATCGGCTGCATAACTGCCGATCCCGATGTCGTCAAACAAGTCAAATAATGACCGATATATCGGCCAAACCGATAGATCGGTCGGGCTCTAACTACATCTAGCTTCTTTTGCTGCGTCCAAGTGAACAAGAATAACATTAGCTGGCTCTTTATATCAACAGACAAGCCTATGCGTTGCTTGTAGGGTACAGGTGGTGTGCTAACATTCAAAATGCATAGTTAGCTGAACTGAGAGAAACAACATCCGCCCTTCAAAACAATTAACCTGACTCACATTGCATTTTATACATTTTAACTGATACATTTGAACACTGGTTAAATGACTGGCCGTTCTTGGCTGACATTTCTGTTTCCTGGCCACCACATCATTCCATGAAATGGAATACAGTAACAGTGACAGTAACACTTTGACAGTAGTCACTTTATATTATATATAGGACAGTCATCTATAATCTATGACACAATAATGAATGGAGGTGTAGACTTGAATGCAAACATATCTGAAACTAGCTGTTTACTAGCTTTTATCATTTTGGTAGACCCATGCCCCCATAAATGACACTTCTGGTCAGCTGGCAGCTGTAGACAGAAGTTACCCCTGTAGCCCCTTGTACATGCACCCAGAGGGGTGTTGTGTAGTGTCTGAGGACTTATTGTCTGTTTAGGCTAAGTCACCCTCTAAGCACAACTAAGCCTGTCATTTAAAATCAAGATCTTCCCTATGACTTTTTCCTTCTTTACCTGCATACTTACATATGACAGATGGGCAACTTTGATTGAAACAGTGAAAAATCTATTGTACAATCTAAGCTAAACTAATTACATTATGACACATTATGATAATTCTAATTGTCTCTATATGATTTCCAGCACCTGCAGTCTCTGCAGTCTCTTCAGCTGTTAGGTAGTGTTACATTTTTATATTCTGCAACAATATATTAGCCAACACATCACAGTCATGAATATTGTCACTAATCATAAAGGTGAGAACAAGGATTCACTTGGCAATTATGTGAATGCAAAAGGCGTGAAATGTGAAATGATCCATACCCAGAACCTTACCATTTCAGAATGGAATATTTTCCCTCTATTTGGTTAGAAAAAACCAAAATGCAACGTATCTAAGTCTGCTGTGACATTCCCTGTCTCCACCTGCTGGGTGTTTCTTGCGTGGTTTTCCAGCCTGTCTGTTTTGTATTTTTGGCAGGTGGAGGCCAGGGAATTGTTAGTGCCATTTTGTTGCACCTAGGCCCTGTGCGTCCTGGTGCATTAAAGCGGGAATTTTGACTGGGCTCTTCTCTCTTTCACTCATCAGTATGTGATTTGAATGATACAATTTAGTCTTCTACTATTCCAGTTAGTTTATTATGTCAAATGTAACCTACTCAACCCATTTTATTTGCTTATTACGCTTCTGTTACATCAATTCTACCACTGCTTTATACCAGGCCAGCCAGTGGAGGATGCCCTCCCCCTCTATACCCGGGTTCCTCCCGAGATTTCTTCACATTGGGGAGTTTTTTCTTACCACTATTTTGGGGTTTTTCTCCCCACTGGGAGTTTTTTTTTTTTTTTTTTACCTCATGTGTTTGCTATTTGGGAGTTCAGGCCTGGGGTTTCCACTTTTTGCTTTGTTTTTTGCTCTGTTTTTTGCCCTTTTTCTGCTACTCTGTAAAGTGATTTTGTGACAGTTTTCTGTAAAAAGCACTATACGAATAAAATAGATTTGATCTTCTTCCCAGGCAGTATGGCACTCTTTTGCATTTGTTCATTTGCACCTTACAACACTTCCACACTTTACATTTCACAACTGTCCCCTGTACTTTCCCTCAGCACACAGTCATGAATACTGCCCTTCCGCACACGAAAAAACAAAGAACTGCTGAGTCTGCTGAAACTCAACCCTTGTGCGTGCATATTTTTATCTAGTGATGATTTGGTTTGACATTAGGAAGAATAACACATTAGGCTGATGTCATAAACTTTCAACTGACATTCATTACATGGTGTAAGACACAGTGCAATTATATATATAAATGCATATATATATATATATATATATATATATATATATATATATATATATATATATATATATAATGGCAGTTATATTCATGTAAGAGTCTCAAATGAGGATGTGGGTAAAGATTAATCTCATCAGTACGTGATTTGTATGGCTTCTTATTACTCCATATGTACTGAACATAGGGGACAGATTTTACATCAGCGTTCTTGGGAAAATGGAACCCATGTGCTCTGGATTTCTAGTCTGACTTACAAGTGCTTCTTTTCAGAGGTAGCATCCCATCTGTGACTGGGGCAGTAATACCTACACCCAAACACATTCAAGGAATCACAACAGTGCCGCTTTCCTATAAAGTCTATACAATTGTACATGTTTACAATTGAACAGATAGATGCTTCTAACAGAAAAATAAGGCTGTTTTGCATTGACTTTTCTGTTTGATAGAATCCTGTTCTTTTCAGGTTGTTTGTTTTTATCCAAAGAAAATGGCCTTATGTTATGGGGGAAAATGCCATTTTAAGATTTTGCATCACATGAATTAACACAATTATATTGTTATTGTCAGAATTGACAAGGCAGCACATTGCTGTTGACATTCACAGTACTTTTGAGAATTTTGCCTTTGAGCTATGATTTATGTTGCGATTATTAAATCAGAGTAATAAATTTACATTATCACGGTGTTGCATGACAATATCATGACAAGATTTGTCATACATCTTTGTGGCAGGTAAAATAATCAGATGATACTGTTCCTGGTCAGCAATAGGACTTTTCAATGATTTAGATGTTCAAAGCTCATTTCGCTGTGGGGGGCTTGGCCCACAATCCTCAGCACCACAGCTGAAATTAGTCATTTAAAGCACTTTTATCCAGTTCCAGTATATCTGTACCAATCCCCAGTGCAGAAGCCCTTTTCTTGTTTGCTGTGCTCCATTCCCCCTGCAGTCTGATATCGAGGGTGTCTTTCCTCCACCCTGAAGAGCTGCTTCAATTTGTATGATGGTAAATGTTAAGTGAATCAGTCCTGCTGAGGGCTCTTGCAGCGGGTGAGGGTGGGGGTGGGGTAGGGTAGGGTTTACACACACTGGGATGTGGAGTTGCATCATGGGGCGTAGAGGGTCTACTATGAAGAATCAGCATGAAGACCAACCTGTCCTGGGGCACTGACCTAAACAAAGCCGGAAATAAGCCTCTTGTTTTTCATGGATTCTGCCAGGTCAGCAGTGAACTACAGAGAGGATAACACTCCGTGGGGGGAATTCAGTATTAAGAGTACAAATGTTAAGCACCTTTCACACATGGAAGCCACAAAATTGCTGGGTTCAATTATACAGGTCAAGTAGTGGTTTTTTCCATTCACACATAAGAAAAATTCAGTGTCAAATCTGTTCACACATGACTGACTGTTCCAGATAAATTAGGCAAGGCAGGATGTATACCCTCCAATGCAATGCAGGACAAATGTTAACATTAATTTAGTCAGTCTTTAAACCAGCCAGATATTTTGCTGAATAATAGTTTAGGCAGAGTTGTAAATACTTATGTTACCAACACAACACAGTTGAAAAGTAATACCTTTAAAATAACTTATGGTAGCCCGAATGAGCCCGAAGCTATGTCGCGCAAGGACAGTGACACTTTCTTTCCATTCTTAAATAAATGTTCAAATCTCCCTCACAAAAGCACATGATGCAGCCCCAATACCTTCTATGTGCAAAGTCTCTCTCCTATCAGTATCTATCGTAACATTACATTTTACTGGGCAATATTGGGAAAAGAAAGCTTTGAAAGAAGGAGAGAATGTAAAAAGCCTGGCCATCTACATTCAGATATTTCATAATAAATAGAAATTTTCAATTTAATTTTTGTAAATAGTGTGAATTACGCAAAATGAAAAATGTTGTGAACAAGCTTGTTTATGGTTGCCAGAATACTATAAACAGTCATTATTTGTTGGAACTATTTTGTGGTGGAATCTAGTAGTGGATAAATCTGCATAATAAAATCAATTTAAATATAATTTTTTTGCAGCTGATTAATTTTTCTTTGGCAACTAGCCATGATACAAGCAGGATAACTTAGAGTGAGCAGTGAAATATTTGAAAACAAGCCCATGTAGGGTGACCTCCTCATTTCAAATCAGGGTCACATCACCCTGTAAGGACTTATTTTAACTGAGGAATTATTAACAACTGACTCACTAATTGCACATTGTCCATAACGTAACCTCTGCACATAGGCTTCATGTGACTCCAAAAGAAGGTAAATCACTGAAAGTCAAACTCACACTGTAGGCAGAATGACATTTTTTTACTCAGTGACCTTTGCTTCAACATTTTTATTTTATTTTACCTGCAACCTTGCCAGCACCAAACCACGTTTCCATACTGTATTTGGGGTGGGTTACCACTGAGTTCTGCAGAGTTAAAGGACCAAGCCATTTAATCACTGTAATTTCTATCATGTGGGCTCTGGTGCATGAAACAACAAATAAAAGACCACAGATCACAGCATTAAAACATAAACACTTCTTTAACTGCAACTACTTTTCATTAGTGTGGTTATAAAATTAGAAGCATGTACTGCATATTTATTTACTGTGTAATGGTCTGACAGTGACTCATTTATTGCAATAAATAGTCAAAGGATGTTAATACACACATTTTTTTTTCTAGTTCAGGTACCACACCAATGATTCGTCACGGTTCCTGGACGCCAGAAATCCCCCATCCCCCATCCTAGTCCTCCCCATGTTTTCCCATATTTAGCTTACCTTAATTGTTAATGGTGTCCTTACCTGTTTCTCGTGTGTCTGGTTGTTTAATTTGTTCCCTTGTTAGTTTTTCTGTTATTGGTTGATTAGTTTTCCCCACCTGTGTGTCATTAGTTATTAGTCCCACTTGATTGTTCTCTGTATTTTAGTTTGCTGTGTTTGTTCAGTCTTTGCTCAATTTTTTGTTGCCTTCTCACAAATCCTCAGCCTTCTTTCTCATTCCAATATTTTGTGAATCCTGGTTTATTATTTCCTGTGTTAGTTGGCTCACCTCTAGTGGTTTCCTTTCTTATTTTGTGTTTTTTTCCTGTTTGTTATTTTGGTTTTCTCCTTATTAAAGTGTTCAAGATCGTTTATCCCTCGTCTTGTGTGATTCTCTGCGCTTGGGTCCACCTTGCTCCACTGACTGACACAATTGGCTTTTGTTATGCAACATTGGTCTCTGGAGTTAAAGAAGACAAAAGGATAGAAGTACCATTTGGATGAAAGGAGTTTAATATGCTAATATTATATTTTATGAACTGGATTTCAAGATTAATGGTTTGTGGACTTACTTGACTAAAATTTAGCATATGCTCTCATCCAGATTGATTAATGTTGCAGTATGTCCCTAGAGAGGACCCCAGAGACAGTGTAGTCTTGATTGACAACCTGTCATCTACCTTACTAAACATTAAACTAAGTTATAAGAACAAAACAACCCAAATGGGCATCAAATTAAATGAACAACAGCAAAGAACTGCAGGCTCTGAAAACAGGAGAAGAAGATTGGTAGAAGTGATAGAGAGGGCTGAGGTAGAGGGTCTGGAGAGGCGGGTCTTCAGTCTGCATCAGAATATGGCCAATATGTCTGCGGTTCTGATTAATGTGAGAAACTCATTCCACCACCAAGGGGTCATAACAGACAGCAGATGTGATTGGGAAGTGCAGGATCGGAGAGAGGGAGAAGTCAGGTGCCCTCAGGTTGTGGAGAGGTTTGACTGGTGAGTGAGTTCACAGAACTTTTTATTTTCACATGAAAATGTTCTTCTAGGTAGCTCTGTAGGGGCTGAGGGACGTAGAGCACCTCAGTGTTCGCTC
This sequence comes from Anguilla anguilla, assembly GCF_013347855.1. Taxonomy (NCBI): domain Eukaryota; kingdom Metazoa; phylum Chordata; class Actinopteri; order Anguilliformes; family Anguillidae; genus Anguilla; species Anguilla anguilla. The sequence continues at coordinate 35,625,376 of NC_049203.1, read as the reverse complement.
AGTTGAGCTTAAAGTGATGATCTTCAGCTCAAGATGCCATTCAGGCCGGCTGAGATGCTTGCTTAGATGCATGTTTTGAACAAAATAAAGAGTTGAGAACCATTGCCATAGTAATACAAGCCACATGCAGTGATGAAGGGCCTGAAGGATTTGATGTAGAGACAGCTTGACCGTTTAATAAAATCAGTTCCATGAAATCATTTCAAATGCCCTATACAAATGTCACGGTTTCTGTGCAGGTAGATCATTTTTCTGTGCCTGCACCGGCTCAGTGGTTAGCATTCCGATTAGCCACTCGGCTAATCGTTATTTTGGTGTGTGGGGACGATTAGTTCGAGCTTGCAGATTAGCCACTCGGCTAATCGTTAATTTTGGTTCCTGTGGGAGGATTGTTCCTGCTTGAACATTCCATGCATTCCTGCAGGGTTACCTCTGATCGGTTTCACCTGTGGGTTGCTCACACCTTCCGCTGATTACCAGCCACACCTGTGGCTGGGTATTTAAAGCGTCAGTAGGTAGTGGAACGGTGCTTGAGTGTAACGTGTTTTGCTCTAGCCAGTTCCCTGTCGTATTCCTGAGCAAGGTATAAGGAATTTAAGAACAAAGAGATTTAAAAAAAAATTCTGACTTCAGTTTGTTTGTTTTTTTTGGAAAAAGGTATTAGGACGGTATAGGTCCAGATTCTGAGGCCGGCGGTTTTAAGGGGTTATTGTGTCACCGTTGGGGCACAAACCTTTCTGCCCTTTACTAACCAGTTTTCCCCCCTGGTTTTAGTTGGCCTCAGAACTTCTTCTGTTTGTTTTTGAAAAGACATTTTCTTTTTCTCAGCTTCGGTTCGAAGTTGTTTATTTTTCATTTCTCATTTCCCTATTCCTTTATTTTCCTTATATACTCCTTCTTCCTCAGTTACCCGTTTAGGGGTTTATTATTCATTATTTGGGATACGTCCCCTAGGAGTATAGCACCCCCTTATTTCGTCTCTCACGAGACTCAGTGGTTACTGGAGTCCCCTTTGGTAACTTATAGATCCCCTGTTTGGTCGCGTCTGGTCTTCACCCTTCCCCGCCCTCACAACAAAAATGGGAAATAAACATCTTAATACATATTTTGCTGTACTATGTTGATGTTGCCGTCATAGTATTCCATTTTGGCCCTTTCATTATTTATTAGTAAAAAACTAGAAAATTGTTTATTTGTGTTTCTTTGATGCAATTTAAAATTGACAGTGAGATAAAGGTAATTATTCAGAAAGGAACAGGAAACAGACACACATTGCTTCTTGAATTGTTTCAGACATATTAAACCAGTAATTAACACATCATATTATTTTTAGATGCATTGACTAATGCTGTAGCAAATGGATAATTATAGTATTATGCACAGGGAAATCTAGAATGTCTATGGAATTATATGCATCTTTCCTGAAAACTGAAGTTGATGCTTTGCAGAATGTAAATAAAACGCAAGCATACATTTCTTTACAATTTATTTTCTGACAATTTTCAAATGGCCATCATGAATGAGACTTATACTATTCAGCATTTAATGTGTAAAATAAAATACTTGCTGTCCCAAATGCTACATTTGTTGAGAAACTTTATACTGCTGACTTAAATGTATTGCATCACCAGAATCTATGTGTCTGATCACAAAGGGGCCCAAGATTGCAGGTCACTGAAAGGGATTTCGGTAACACTTTACAACAAGGTCACATGATAGTCACTACTAACTACTGAAAAGTTAATTTGTATAGCTTTGTTAATGTATTTGCACGTTGTTAATGTTAATAGTTACATTAGTTAATGAAAAAAAACAGTTAATATATTTGTTAATGGTTAACTAATTAAGTAAGTTTATCCTATGTTAAGCTAATTTATAAATAGTCATGTAACTAATACATTAGTTCATGTATTTAACTACTAGCTAATGAAAAATTAATGAATGCTCTAATGAATTCCTTACTGCTAGTTTGATTAGTGGTGAATTTAAACTAAGGTTCACTGCTACCAAATGAGAGTAGTCTATTTAAAAATAAGGCTACAGTAATGGATTCTAATCAATAAAGGAGTAAACATTTTGCATTTTGTAAGGGACATACCTCTGCTTCTCATATGGGGCACCAAAACGTTGATGATATACATTTTGAGGTGGCACCAGAATGTAGTAATCAGTTTCATTAAAGAAATATACAAACTATAAATTGGTGATTTAAATTAATACTTAAATTAATTATTATGAAACTACACATTAACAGGTCACTTTAACCAAATAATAATATTACATATTCAGCTCATACCAAATTAATATAAATGATTCAGCTAAGAGGTGAAGGTATTCTATGGAGTTCACTTACCTTTTTTTCCACAGAAGGTACCCAAATGTTGGTTTATTTTTTGGCTAGAATAATGACTAAAAAAGTTATACTAATTTCATACCACATACCATAAACTTCCTTAGTTTTCTAGATAGCATTTTATATCAGAAAACTTGCATGTCACCTGCTTCAAAAAAGCAGGCTCAGCATAGTCAGGGGACCGCCAACTGACCAAAAAAAGCTTGATTGTCATTGCTTAGTTAAATCCCACCCCCACAAGAGTGTAAGTCCCAGGCTTCTTTTCCTGATTTCACCTCACCACAAGGCACTTTATCTGGCCAAGGCTGATGCAGAAATCATCAGTGTTGCAGACTATGGGGCAAAGGCAACTGTTTCTGTTGTGAATAGTGTATTTTTTCAATTAGATTTTTAAAACATTTGAATATAACAACCAACTGCTCTGTATTACAGTTAATGGGTTTATAAAAATAATTAATTTTTTGTGGAACAGATCACCTTAACAACAGGCTCTATTAAAGTTCATGACAATATCCAACTGATTTTTAAAATCATGTAAAACTGGATCAATATCTATATTATTTTAAATTAAAATTGGAAGAGAACATTTACTGAACAAACAATGGTCCCTTAAATTTAGCCTATTATATTGTTTTTCTGTGCATAGTCACAGTGTCATCGTGTCCCACTGAAATTATGCAGGAGTAGCTGCTTGTGTTTTGTTTTGAACATGATTTAAAATATGAAGAATCTTAGCTAGACTATTGGAAATACATATACCCTACACCCAGGTGTTCCTTAGATGCTGTAATGCTGTGAATGTATTAGCTATTGCTTGCTAGCAAGATAGATTTCTAGCTACCTAGCAAGAGCTACACAGATCTCTATCTATCTATCTGGGTGTCTAGCTAGCTAACTAGCTTCTAAATAGCTAGTGAGAGAGATAGAATTGGCTGCTGCTCGTTAGCTATGTGTTTTGCTGGCTAATATAATATATACACAGGCATAAATAAATGCATATTCCTGGCTTCTGTCAGGATTTGCAGGGTTGATGAACTGCCCTCAGGCCGTCTCCTTAAATGATGACAGAATGAAGGAAGCATTGTTATTTTGATCCAACACTCAAACATTTGCTTAACTTTTTATTCATTATTCAGCCGGAGATTGTGACATTAGCCACTTACTACACTAACTAGATAGTTATAAACACCGTTGTTTAAAAACTTTAGGTTACTATCGTAACCCCGGTTCTCTGAAGCATCGAGTGGAGAGATCCACCTATGGGGAATGACATCCGGTCATGACTCATCCAATTGCACCAATTCTGGCTCTGACAGACAGTAGTGCGTCCAATGCTACAGAAGGCACCGCCCTCCTGTAAGAGCATATAGGACGCTGCAGCGCTACTACTCATCAGTGAACATGTTTGCTTCTCTTGCACGGCAAGCAGGGCAGTCTTGGTGGATCTCTCCACTCAATGTTTCAGAGAACCGGGGTTATGATAATAACCTAAAGTTCTCTTTCATCATCTCGTTTCGAGATCCACCTATGGGGAGATATGGACAACTCCCAGATTGCTCTATGCTCACAGCTGAGAAACTGTCAGGCCAGCAAGGGCAGCCTCCCCCTTTGAGGGGAGGGCATGTCTGGCACATCCCATGTAAGGAAGTACTAAACACAATGCAGGTAATGGGAGATGCATGAGCTTCACACAGAGCTCACCCCAAGAACTGCGTGGACTACCGGAGTCCTGGTGACATCTAGGCAGTAGAACCTAGCAAAGGTATGTGGAGAAGCCCAGCCTGCCGCTGAACAAATCTCCTGCAAGGAGACCCCACGAAATAGGGCCCACAATTCAGCTATGCCCCTCGTAGAATCGGCCCCGAGGGGGGTGTTATCCGCTTTGAGTCAAATACCATAGCAATAGCTTCCACAAGCCAATGAGACAGCCGCTGCTAAGAGATGGCTTCCCTTTGCAGGCTTTCCCTTTGCCCCAGGCGACAAAGAGCTAGTCGCTCTTTCTGAAAGCCTTAGTCCTTGTCATATACATGTGGAGAACACGCACAGGACATAGCATATGCACTCTCTTGAGAGGAGTAAGGCGGTGGGTGAAAAGTAGCAAGCTCCAACACCAGACACGTGAAAGCTGGGAAGCTTTTAGGTATGAAGGCTGGATTGGGCTTAAGAGAAACCCTATCCATTTTAGGGGAGAACATTGCGCACGAGTGATGCACTGAGGAGGTCACTGACTCGCTTAGCCGAAGCTAGAGCGAGCAGCAATGCTGTCTTGAGAGACAGCAATTTTAACTCTATCTCATTTATAGGCTCGAATGGCCGTGGAGACAGAGCCTCCAGCACCAGTGATAAATCCCAAGAAGGGATGTGCTTTTTAGCAACAGCCAGAGAATGGCGAGCCCCCTTTATAAACCTGCAAATGAGGGAGTGTTGCCGCACTGCATAGTTCTTTGAAACCAACCTGACAAGCAGTGATAGCTGCCAGGTAGACCTTAATGGTTTAAAAGGATTTCCCTTTATCCATAAGGTTCTGTAAAAAGCACAGCACATCAGTAACAGAGCACAGGTAAGGCACTGACTGACGAGAGGCACACCATCCTTCAAATACCTGCCACTTATTTTCATAAAGTGACCTGGTAGAGGGCGCTCTTGTGCATTGGATGGTAGAAGCCACACAAGAGGGGACCCCCTAACACAATAAGGTTACACTTCTCACTGGCCAAGCGAGTTATTCGCTCCAGGCGGGGGTGGTGTATTTTCCCATTTGCCTGAGACAGTAGGTCTGTGCATAACGGGAGCGCGCATGGCTGTGCATAAAGGAGAGGGATAATTTCTGCCAGCCACGGCGATTTCGGCCACCTGGGTGCTATCAGGATCAGTGTCAATCTCTGTTCTCTCACTCTGGCTAGAGTGAGAGAGATGAGAGTGAGGGGAGGAAACGCATAAAGGAGCACATCAGGCCACGTTCTTGTGCCGTAGCGAGAAATACATAGGACAGTGGGTGTTTCTGTGCGAGGCGAAGTGATCTACGGCCGTATGGCCGAATCTCTGCTACAGCATTTCCACAATCTGGGGATGCAACCGCTATTCCCCGTAAAGTGGGTTTCCCCTTGACAACAGATCCGCGCCCATGTTCAGAATGCCTGGAACAGTCAAACGTATCGACAGAAAGTGACGGCTGTTCCATACCAGCAGTCTGTGGGCTAGACAGTGGAGCTGGAGGGAGCGCATGCCACCTTGCCGATTGATATAATGCAACCACAGTCGTGTTGTCGCAGCAGATTAGCACATGATGTCCCCTTAGACGGGGTAGAAAATATCTGAGAGCTATCCAAATGCTTAGTAGCTCCAGATAATTGATGTGAGCTGAGCTGAGCGTAGCTGGATTGGCCACGTCCCATTCACAATATGTCCCTCCTGAGTGGTACCCCACCCAGAGAGGGATGCGTCTGTTGTCACAACTTTCCTTATGAGAACGATCTTGAGAGGGGTTCCCTGAGTGTAAAAGTCTGTGCTTTCCCAGTGACGCAGAGTTTGGTAGTACTCGCGTGTCACCGAGAGGCGGCGATGGAGATCGCCCACAGGGCTGAGGTGGAGGGATGAAATCTACCTCATAAAGCCCCTCATTCTTAATAGCCCCACTAGAAGAACCTGAGAGGCTGAAGCCATCAGCCCTTGCAGCCTGAGGCATGTGCGACTGAGCCCGGTTTGAACTGAGAGAGACAGACTCTGAGTGATACGATGCGGTCTGCTAATAGCCAAGATCGCATCGACACAGAGTTTAGGTCCAGTCCCAAGAACATTACATTCTGGGATGGAGAGAGATTGCACTTGGGGCGGTTCACTCTGAAATCAAGAGACGACTGATGTGTCAGAGCTAGCTGTGTGTCCTGAACAACTCTGACTTTCGAATTGGCGATTATGAGCTAATCGTCAATATAAGTCAGAATTCTGACTCCTGTTAGTCTCAACAGAGCCAGACCCACCTCTATACAAAGACAGAACACCCGTGGGCTTAGGGAGAGGCGGAAGGGTAGAACTGTGTGTTCGTAGCAAACACCGCGGTGGGCGAAGCGGAGAAATTTTGTGTGAGGGGGATAGATGCCTAGGTGGAAAAAGGCATCTTTCAGATCGATTGATGTGAACTAATCATCCTGACGTATTGAGCGTAGAAGAGTGCTGTACGTTAACAAGTTGTATTGCCTCAAATGTTTCTTCAGCACCTTCTTTGGAACCAGGAAGTAGTGAGAATAAAAGCCGTGTTCGGCTTGATCTCGCGGAATCACACGGATCGCCCCTGTGGTAGGGTGGGAGTGGTTTGGCGTCGGCTGTAGAGAGAGTGACAGAAGTGGCTCTCGGATCCATCGCCACAACTGTATGGCGGAGGTAATCAGTGCCGATAATTGTTAATTATTTGATTGCGCTGATTGCCTCTGATTGTTTTCAACAGTGAGCCTGGGGTTTTAAAAGGCCGAGACTGGGAGTCTTGAAGAGAGCTGACGACGGAAAGAAAAGACTTATGTTTGTAACAAGAGAAACGAACGGAGAAACCCGTGTTTGTTTAAATTGTCATAAAAGCCGGTCGGCTGAAATAAACGAGCACAGAGTGCTGAAATAAACTGTCTGTCTCCCGTGGAAGGTAGGAGGGGTGGCACTCATCTTGCCACAGCCCCTTTGTGTAAGAGAGAAGAGATTTCCTCCTCTAAAACATGGGCTCTCTTTGGTTCGAGAGTAAATGACTCCGTTGAAACATGGTGGTTTCACTCTGAACTGGAGTCTGTAGCCTTTGGCTATTGTGCTCAGGACCCATTCTAGGGCTGACACAGCCTGCCAAGCTACGATGTGGCTTGTGAGTGTCCCTGCCGGTGTAGAGGACCGCGGGGAAATTTGGCCATGTGAGGCTAAAACAAATAATGGTGTCAGTGCTCCACTTTGTGGCGAAACCAGGGGAGGCCTTGTGTGTTTTAAAGAGAATCTTTTCACACTGTTTTTTTTTAATTTTTTGGCCTTTCAGGGCGAATAATAGGCCATTTCTAATAATATTTTATTATTAGAAATGGCCTGGTGTTGTTCTGCACACTGAATGTGGGTAACACTACCTGTGTGGCTAGAACAGAGTCTCCCTCTCGGGGCATTGAGAGGGGGGACTGAGGCTGGGGGACACGGGAACTGGTGCCCTGACCACAGAGAACGTAGGGGTTGGAACCCCTGGGGGGAGAGGGGCCGTCCCCCAGAACATGAAGTCTCCTCTTGTTGGAGAGGAGAGACGAACGTGTCCACGGCACTGATCGCCCCAGAGCATGGACTTAGCCCCCCCAGCGTGGAAGCCGGTCAGGCAGGCTGCTTCTGCTTGGGGTCAGCGGGGGTGGGTGATGGTTTCTTAGCTGGGGCCGCAGCGAAGGTCATGTTACCCCAAGGTCTGGGAGGGGGGTTACCCTGCTGGCTAAGGGTTTTTCCCTGGGGCTTGGCTCTGCCCTGGCCCGGTTGGGCACGGAGGTTCACAGCCAGAGGCTTTGGGGGCCGCATGGAAAGTGGCGGCAGAGGCGTAGCTCTGTGGGGGAGGCAGAGTTTGAAGGCCTCATCCTCTTTCTTTTTATCATCGCACCACTGCTGTATGAGAGACAGCAAAGGGCCGAAAAGAGGCTGGCCTGGCTCAACTGGGGCACCTGTGATGCGCCTCTTCTTACTGTCGGGCAGACCAGAAAGATTAAGCCACAGGGCCCGCTCACCAGCTACATCCAGAGCCATAGAGCGACCACAGGCCTGGACACACTGGTGAGCATTGTGCAGAACCAGGTCGTTAATAGTGACAATCTCTTGCCACAGTATGGGGGAAGGGCTCCCCTTCTCGAGCTGTTTCCCCATCTCCTCAATCAGCTCGGCTTGGTAAACCGAGAGTAGAGAGGAGACATTGAGGGCTCGAATAGCGAGGGCTGAGGACCTATAGCAAGCCTGGTGAATAGAGGCTGTGAAGCGGTCCATCTTATTTGGTAGGGTGGGCTTTGCTGGCGCCAAAAGCCCTCCCTGCGTGGGGTTCAGGTGTCGAGCTATGGAGGGTTCGACAGCCGGGGGTTCCTTGCGGGAGCCGAGGGGCCGTAGTGCTGTCGTTCTCTTTATCAGAGTCCTCCTGACCGAGGTTGTCGCCGTGGGTAGCAGCAACTCTCAGTCTCCGCCACCGCAACCTCCTGGGCAAAACCAGGCAGTGGCTGCAACTCTTCGGAGTGTCAAGGGCATCCTGGGCATGTTGAAAATGCAAGCACATGACATAGAGAGGATGGGTATCTTCAGCGGCAATGAGAGCACCGCAAGCGGCCCGGCAGGCTCGTGAGTGTAGCTCTTCAGACAATTTGAGAGAGACGGGCTTAGACATGTAGCAGGGAGCTAGCAGGCTGACTAAGCGAAGAAAGGCAGCGTGGGCGGTGGGTTTAAGTACTAACAGGCTAGCGTGGTTTGCTAGCAGTCCTGTTCATCGTTCGCGCGAGCAGGGAGGTATATCAAAGGCGTGGGCTGCCTGATATAGAAGGAAACTAGCAAGTGAGGGCGGCAAGCTAGCGAGCTTTATAGCACTGACCGAACTCTCAAACCTTTCACATCCGGTGGAGGCCGATCCGAGGATATGTCCTCCTACGGACAGTTAAGTGATAAGGTTCTTGTGAGATGCAAGGTTGAGGCTGTGAGCTCACTTTGGATGATCGCGAGACGCAAATGTCAACTGATGGGTAGTAGCGCTGCAGCATCCTATACGCTCTACTGAGTGCACTCTTCTAGTTGTTTATGATACTTGGGAACAGACTCCACATGCACAAGTATCCTCCTCAACGTGCAAAGCACACAGAGGTATCTGTGACGTTCCAGGGCAGCTCACCGGAAATGGGAAATGTTACACAAGCACCCATTAACATTTAAATGGTTAGTCAATTATCTAGCTAAAATGCTGAAATGTGACAAAAAAAAGTGCGAAACGAAATAGTTAAATAGAGTGCTACCACATACAAAAGTAGTAGGAGTTCAGTAGAGTAGCTGAAGGTGCTCTTTGGTAAACGGGGGACATAAATATGCTATCAGAATCCGTAACATGGATTATCCTATGGTGAAGCATTTTAATGATCATCATACAAACTCCTCTCTTATTGCCATTAGACTAGATCTCTCCCAAGAAACAAACATAAAACAAAAATTAAAGCCGCAAGCGGCGTTGGGAGGGGTCCAAGCATTGGCACAATTTTAAATGGTTTTGTCCTCATGATCATATACCTTCACCCAACATATCTACTGCATCGCCATGGATGTCTCCTAGCCGCTAGGTGTGAAGGCCTTTACTATGTAACACTAAAGGCTGTTTTATACTTCCGCATAGTACACGTAAAAATGGGTCTGTGTAGGGGGTGTGCGCAATGTGCGGCATGTGCGACGGACCTCCTCAAGAAATTAAAACCGCGTAGTTAGTAACCAGTGCCCGCATACGCTGTAAAGAAGATGATTGGTTGACTGCTGACATGAGGTCACTGGCATATGGCTCTGATAAACAGGTTATAACAGTTAATTCACGAAACCGATAGGCAACGTTAAATATGCAACTAAAAGCGCTTTTGTCAGGTGAATGTCTTCGTTGCAACAAGTTACACCTAGCTGAGCATTTTTGTGGTCACTGGTGCAGTATATTGTAGGTTTGGAAATATGAATGAAGGTGTTGTCTTTTGAACTATAACGGTCAGTAACAAAATGTAATTACGTGGCCTGCGCAACCTGTGAAATATGCCGCACAAATGATTTGGCCCTTCGCCGCACACAATGGAAACTATGCAGACTACGCAAATTATAAAACAGCATTTAGATGGTCCGGCGGGTATGTAGTGCTGCAGCGCTTCCGCGCCGCAACTAAAATAGGCGTCAGACACATATTCCAAACCATTGCTCAGCTTAGCAGAGAATGCACATTTCAGAGCGGCTCAGAGACAGATAGAATAACACATAAATATACATTTCAAATAATAGGCCTACGACATTGAGAAAAAAAGGAAACAAAAGACGAAATATCAACTCGCGACCTGCGTGCTGCGCGCAGAGTAGCCTACCATGTTATTTATTTAGACATTGGCAGATAAGCAAATTTTCGGTTACGCTGACCTATAAAATGCTATTCCAAAAGCAAAATCAGACATGTTATACATCGTTAGGAACCTTATACTCTCACCTCCTGAATAAATTAATTGTCAATCAAGCCAAATTGATTTCCAAAACAAGTGTGTGGAAAACCCTAGAGAGAAGTACCATTCCATTGAAAGTGTTACCCAAGTTTCTCTCTCAGCTACTTTAGGCCTTTCTACTGACCATCTTAATAGCCCAGTAAATAAAACATGACTCCCCCCATCCTCCCCTTATACATCAAGAATTGATTTTATATGACTATTGCGAAATATGCAAATGACTGTACAATCTCATTCATTGACCTAAAATTGAAAACAAAGTATGTTTTGGTGTTTGAAGGGCTTTATGTTGGTATTAAGTGCTCATTAAAAAAGAAAAATAACATTTGGAAAGAAACACACCTTTTATTATCAAGCATAGTAACATTTTATGTTCGGGGTCAATTTGACCCCAGGAAAAAATATTAAAAATGTCAAACGTTTCAAATGTTTCAGAAAACACTTCAGAACATCAATAAGTAACATATAACAGTTATTCAATAATGAAGAAACACCAATAAAAAGTAAATTATTCACCAGAATTGAGTTTTGATAAAAAATGAACATAACAGCTCAACTAGGTACCCGTGGGTATCAATTCTTCATTCAAACGAGATAGGTGCGCTCCTTTGTCACGCTCCTGTCGTCCCTGCCTTATTCCCTGTCGTCAAAGCGTATAATGTGGGAGAAAACATGAAATGTCTCCAGAGACATTGTAGCTGGAAAAATTGCCCCACCAGTGTCAGCATTCCAAAGGCTTGCTGTTGCTTCACCTTTTGACTTGTACACTCCTGCCAAAATAAGCAACCCAATATAGCATTGCTAGTGGGTCACATCCAGCTCTTTCCAATTATCACCATACACACGCCTCCCCTCTAAAGTTTGTTATCTGAAGAATATCCTTTTGCATTGATGGTGTTATGAAGAGTTCAGATGCAGACTTTATGTCTTGTACATGACTGCTAGCATATCTGGTGGGGCCTGGAACCATTTTGATGACATTAGCAGCACTAAGTCTACCCTGTCTTTCAACTGGGGATCCAGACCATGGTAGTTCTACATTTTTGGAAGTAAACATGTCAAGTTCTTGGTGGTTGAGAGATGACAGGAGGGTTTTTTGGTGGTTGAGAGGCAACAGGAAGGTTTCTTGGTGGTTGAGAGATGACAGGAGGGTCTTTTGGTGGTTGAGACATGACAGGATGGTTTAGTGGTGGTTGAGAAACAAAAGGAGGGGCAGAACGTGGTATCTCAAAGGCTTCATTCTCATCATCAGAGGAGGATGCCACACAGTCAGGGTCCTCCTCAACATTATCCTCAGTCTCAGACATATCCTCATCTAAATCACTTTCACCCTCCAAGATCTGTGACAGAACCTCAGTGGCAGAAAATATACGCCTCTGTCTGGTGGTCATTTTCAAAATCTGTAGTTGAGGCACAAATGCAAAGAGAAATGGTTTTGAGGGCTGTGTGTGCAGCCCTTATTATAAGTTTGCCCCATGTTGCGATAATGATCAGAGATCTCGTGGGAACTATGTTTTCTCCTCACACACACACATTCTCTCTCTCTCTCTCTCTCTCTCTCTCACACACACACACACACGCACAAATTAATGTGAAAGTGCCCTCAGCCAACAACAAAAACAAGATCAAAATAATGGTTTTATATAACAATAGAGCTTGGGGTCAAAATGACCCCAATAACACCGATGCGTACAACATGTGTACAGGACATTGAAAATATTTTTTTCAGTTAATTTCATGTTTGCAATATTTTCCCCATAAAGTTAGAAAAAGTAATGAAATATCTAGCTGAAAAAAAGTATGGTAACCATATTTTTAGAGACAGTAAACATTGAATGGGGTCAAATTGACCCCAAACATAAGAGGAGGGTTAAATGGTTTTGTCCTTATGATCATATACCTTCACCCAACATCGCCATGGATGTCTCCTAGCCGCTAGGCGTAAAGGCCTTTACTATTCCGCACAAATGATTTGGCCCTTTGCGAGTGCCACACACAACGGAAACTATGCAGACTATGCACATCATTTAGATGGTCCGGCGTGTATGTAGAGCTGCAGCGCTTCCATGCTGCAAGTAAAATATGCGTCACACACATATTCCAATCCATTGCTCAGCTTAGCAGAGAATGCACATTTCAGAGCGCCTCAGAGACAGATAGAACAACGCATATAAATATATTTCAAATACACATTTCAAATAATAAATACGACATTGAGAAAAAAGGAAACAAAAGACGAAATATCAACTCGTGACCTGCGTGCTGTGCGCAGAGTAGCCTACCGTATTATTTATTTAGACATTGGCAGATGGGAAAATTTTTGGTTACGCTGACCTATAAAACGCTATTCCAAAAGCAAAATCAGACATGTTATACATTGTTAGAAAGTTTATACTCTCACCTACTGAATAAATGAATTGTCAATCAAGCCAAATTGTACTAAAAAGGGCGACAACGCCGTAAGCAACAGGTGTGGTATTACGCACAGCTATTTTTGAAGGTAGCCTACCCAGGCATCACAAATGTGCGTATATTTCACAAATGGATTGTCCAAGACAATATATGACCGCTCAGTCTCAAAAGGGACATCCCTAGGCGTAAAACCAATGGTAAGATTATATATTTATTCAATGTTTAGTCCCAGATATTGACTGTAGAATGACATGGTATAATCTAAAAAAAAAAGTCTCGCTTATTTCGTTATTCAGTGAGCAGCGTTTTCACTGCTGTATTGGCATATTTTAGGGCTATTGTCGGGTTTATCTTGTTGCTACGGAATATTACATTACATTACATTACATTACAGGCATTTGGCAGACGCTCTCCAGAGCGACGTACAACCAAGTGTATAACCATAACCAGGAACAAGTGTGTCGAAAACCCTAGAGAGAAGTACCGTTCTGAGTGCAGGGAACAACAGCATAGTTCAACTTGGACCCTGTAGGTTAAACTGATTAACACTAACACAAACAAGAACAGCAACAACGCAGTCTATGCAAAAATACAAGCAATTATTAAGACGAGTGCATTAAGTCACCTACGAAACAGCTACCTAGTTACAACCCTAAGCTTACAGTCAATATAGAGATTCAATTGAGAATACGATTTCTCTCAGCATAATGACGGATTCAAAGACTAAACAAACTCACCCGATATTGTCTTCAAAAGGATCCATGTCAAAGAAAAGTAATGATTCATCCTCTCAAAAAGCTTTTACTAACAAACTTTTAGTAGCAAAAAACGAAATATCAACTCACCATCCCTGCTACGAGCGTACTGAGCTCAGAGTACCGTATTATTTATTTAAGTAGTATTATTTACTACAGCATAAATTGCGTCTTTTGTTTATATTCAATATTAGTAATTGCAGCGAGAAACTGCAGCTGTAGACACAAGATAGTTTGTTATGTTATGGTAGCAACGGAACGAAGCGGACTATATATGTATTGCCATCATTGTTTTATTATACCAGCGTGTTTTCGCGCGTTTGCACAAAACTCAAATACTATCAATAAAATGGTTTAGCTATTTCTCAGCATAATGACAGATTCAAAGACTAAACGAACTCACCCGATACTGTCTTCAAATGGATCCATGCCAAAGAAAAGTAATTATTCATCCTCTCAAAAAGATTTTACTAACAAACTTTTAGTAGCCTAGCATGCACTCTGGCTGGCACTGTCTTCCATTGGTTCCCCGACGGTCAGACCCTCCCCTCACTGATGAAAACTAGACCCTACGGTTTTGGATTACTTGCGTCGCCATGGATGTCTTCTAGCCGCTTGCCGTAAAGAAGTTTACTAGATGTGGAAACACTTAGATTTGGAGCTCCAGCTCTTCCGCACCCCACCTAATTATAGTTATAGCGCCACCATCTGGCCGACATAGGTGATTTGTAGTGCCTGAGTAGTGGGGGGCCATAGGAACCCACCTACCAAATTTGGTTGGTGTACAAGTTATGGTTGCTGAGCCTCAGACATTTTAGTGGAGAAAGCTTCTACGCCCCAACTAAAAAGTCAAAATGGCGGGCAAACAATATGGTGGACATAGGTGTTCCCAATAGCAAAGTTGTAGAGCACGTCCAGATGCATAGGTCCATTAAGTTTTGTGTTGATCTAACTTATGGTGTGGGAGTTATGGCCTTTTACGCATGACCCTTTGTTATAGCGCCACCGTCTGGCCGACATAGGTGATTTTTAGTTCCCACCTGCCAACTTTGGTTGCACTAGGAATTATGGTTGCTGAGCCTCGGACACTTTTAGCGGAGAAAAATAATAATAATAATAATAATCCTAACAGATACAATAGGGTTCCACCAGCTTCGCTGCTTGGACCCCTAATAATAATAATCCTAACAGATACAATAGGCTTCCACCAGCTTTGCTGCTTGGACCCCTAATAATCCTAACAGATACAATAGGGTTCCACCAGCTTTGCTGCTTGGACCCCTAATAATCCTAACAGATACAATAGGGTTCCACCAGCTTCGCTGCTTGGACCCCTAACAAAGATTAAACAGTTTTTAACAGAACGTCACCAAAACGGCTTAGAACAGTTGTTTCCAATGTTGAGGCTCGTTTCAAAAGAGCCTTGCAGCGACTTTGTAAAGTCAAAGCCCCCATAAGGGAAAGTTCCATGTTGCGACAATGGTGGGGCCCTAAAATGTGGCCGCATGCTAGCCAAATTCAAAAATATCCTCACAAATCGAGGATAACTTGCCAATTAACAAGTCCCGACTCCTTTAATTAGATAGAAAATAGAACTGTAGGAATCAAGTAGACAGGAGCTGGATCTCCTCTTGGTTCGGAGCAGTGGAGGACCTCACCACAGTAACTGGAAACCCTTTTGAAACCATGTCCCTCGTCGCCTCCGCAACATCCTGGAATAGTCGGATGCCGTCATCATAGAAGACCCGCATCCTTGCAGGATACAGCGTCTGGAACTTTATTTCTTTTTCTTTCAGTACTTTCTTGGCTTAAGCGTATTCACCGCATTTCTTAAGCACTTCGGGGGGGAGGTCATGGTCAACGTACAAGTGAACATTGTTGCAGAACACTTCTTTTTTCTGCCACGCTCTCCGGAGCACCTCTTCTTTCGTCCGGTAGCTCCCGAACTTGACCACTATAGATCAGGGCTTTGCCTGCAAACCGTTGGGTTTCAGTGCCAGTGCTCGGTGTGCTCGCTCAATTCTGAGCTCCCTGTCACGGGGAAAGCCGAGCGCGCTTTTCAACAAGTTATCCAGAAAACCAACCATACCGGTGCCCTCTTTATCTTCAGGTATTCCGTAAATCCTTAAATTATCTCTCCGCGCTCGACCCTCTTGGTCTATCAGCCTGGCTTCCAGTTTAGCCTGGTGCTGCGTTAGCCGCTTGATTAATGCTGATGTTGCTTGAAGCACGGTCTCCTTTTCATCAATTCTCCTCTCTGCCTTGTCCAGTCTGTCGTTTGCCCTCTTCAGTTCTTGTTTAATGTCGGTGAGCCGTACCCTGTTGTCTCTTCAGAACTCCCGGAGTTTGTTGAGAATATTTTTCAGGCTAACTTTGGGGCCATCCTCGCCATGTGGGTATGAGCCCGAAGAGCTGCTTCGGCTTCCTTGCCTCAATTCTGGTTCGTTTTCTATCACGTTCGTGGTTGTCCTACTTCTAGTAGTAACCTATAAGGGAAAAAATGAGAAATTACAGTTTACATATTTACTTGCTTTTATATAACCTTAAGAAATCATTTTTAATTGCTTTTCTGTCTAACAGAGAATTATTGGGAGTGCATAGCCCCTCCCACGCGTGTTCCTATTTTCCCCAGAAAACTCTCTGTATTTCTCCATTGTTTTTAGTCACTGTGACATGATAGCCTTGAAGAAGTCAGAACATCTAAACAAGCCCGTTTCTCAGAAATCCAATGTTTTTAATCAATCAGAGACGAGCTGAAAAACTGCACTACGTGCAGTTTGAGAGACAGGTTTTGGGAAAATTCCAGAACCCGCCTTTCACCTACTTTTAACTGTATAAAATGAATGACTTTTCACCTGTTCATACAGACGTGTTGTGGGGCTGTGTGGATTCTGCTATTCAGCCGTGTAATTCTGTTAGACTCTTCTCACCGACCGGGGGAAATTAAGGTAATTTCTACCACAAACCCTTTTCTCCATTATTAGACAAAATATTCACTGGGATTGGCAAAACTAGAGTTATTTCACAAAACTGTCAGGGAGATTGAAAATTAAGCTGTCGTCCTCTCAGTGGCGGAACCGGAAAACTCGCCAGTGGACTAGATCATGTACCATCCACTATGAGAAGAGGTGATTGCCAAAGGCTATTAAACCAAAAAGAATCTTATTGGATTGACAAACTGTGGGCCACTAAACATCCTGGTCTTAACCCTCTATGGTATCGTGTTGCCTCTAGGTAACATACCCATTTTTGGCCTTTTACACTCACACAATACATCCTCAATTATGATGCAATACTTTGAAAAAGAGGCAGGGCCCTAAGGAAACCAATAGCAGTGTTTTAATTTGTCACGTGACTCTCTGGAGGCCATTTTGAATCCCTTTTCTGCAGCCTTTGCCACATGGTTCAGCTCCATCATCTCTCTCCACAAAATTGGTCTTAAAACGTCTTTTTGTGTCATTTTACAATCTGGAAAAATAATAAAAATAATAAAAATAATATATTCACAATAATAGGTGAGTAAAGTTTAATTTTTAATCGTTTAATGTACTTTATTTGATAATTAAGTAATGGAAATTTGTTAAAATGCAAATGTTGCCTTGAAGTAACACCGTGCCATTATGAATTTCCACCATGACATTTTTTGGTATTGTGTATTTAGGTTTATATACTGTTCAAAAGCATCATAATTTTATTTTTATCTCTACAAATTAACCTAGATAAATCTGATAGTGTTAGTTGTAATAAAGTTCAGGCTATGAGACTATATTGTCTACTATAACAGTGCACTTTGTGAGTCCTCTCTGCAGAGCATACACTTATATTTTACACACATTTTTCTTCCATTTAGAGAATGAACACAACATTTTTCTATAGCTCTTCAAAGAAGAAGGTAGAATTAGCACTCCCAGTTGATGATAGTGAGGATGAATTAGAATTTAGTGGTGAGGAAGACAACGAGCTGCTAGCAACCCTGCAAGGAGAAAGTGAGAGTGAGGGTGAGAATGAGCCTGAGGATGAAGATGGGTGAAATTGCAGCGACAGGTATTACCAGTATAAGATAGGGTGTATAATGCATTGATAACCATGTTTCACCTATTCTTAATGTATTGCATTTTATTGATATTTTCATAGCATGCTTAGGATATTTGTTTGTTTTTTAGTTCCCCTTCAAGAAATACCAAAAAGGGCCAAGGGACTAGAGTGGAAAAACTGCAGGACCATTCTTCCTGTCCCACAATGGAAAGGCGGTCTCCCACTAGCCACAGAAGTGAAGCCTCCAATTGAATACTTCAATTAAATTAAATTAAAGGGTTAATGATTCATTGGACTTTATGCAGTTTTTGTGATTACATGCTGATTGTTATATTGCCTGTTTATGCTTTTTTGACAATTCTCTTTCTATATGTTGTCTAATTACCTGCGTAAAGCGTTGTCTAGATACTCTGCCTCATCCCCGCTGTACCTTTTTCTAGGTGATTTACCTCCTGCCTCTGAACCGGCCCATATTTGGATTGGTTCCTTCAAGACCACACCTTCTATTATGGTGTTTTTGTTTCTACAGACTCTGTTTATACAGGTTTTTAATGTTCTAATATGAACAAGCCTTGTATTATTATTTTAACTTTATAAGAATGCCTTGGTTCTACATTTTTCTTTTTATTGATAAAAATGTTTTTTCATATTTCATCCAGTTTATTTAACTAGCATCCTAGTGGTAGTATTAAATCATTATAGCATGTTCAGTAGTGTATTCGGTTGTGGTTTTAAACTTCTGTTTAATAATATGTAATTATTTAGAATCGAAAGTAATGTCAGCTTTACTTCTGTGATATATTTGTATACATAGAAAAACAATTGGTTCGTGCTTTGTATTAGCAATCTGTCTTCACTTCTGACCAGCCCAGTTGCTTGTCTGGCTGTATTTACTATTCTAAAGTGTTCAGGTTGTTTCTGGGTGTGACCCTTTTTTCATTGTGGGCTGTATCTGAAAAGCATGTGGCCAATAGAAGGAGACAAAGAGGAAATGTATGGATTGGCTACTACAGTGGTGTGATTTCAGCTGGATTAGTGCTCCAATGATAAGGTCACCTTTGTGGCTAACCTAATGCTAACCAATTGGCTGGGCTCTGTTCGGTAACGTAACTAAATTCAGTTATGTTTGGCATTAACTGCCTGCTGTTGGTCTTATATTTTACAAAGTAACAATTTATGGCTGGAGAATAAGATTCCAATTCAGTCAAATAAGATTCCAATCCAGTCGGCTCATTTGGGCTAGCTAGCTATCTTTAGCTAGGTAATAGGGGCTGAGTCTACCAGTCTGAAAATCCTTCTGTGCCACAGTTATTTTCTGGATATGACTGTAGTTTGATTACAACAGACTAATATCTGTGGTTGGAGAGACAAATTGCATTTTTCACTCAATTCAGTTTTGATTGTAAATACAGGAGATAAGCAAGGGAAAAAAATTTTGTATGTTATTTAACACTGAGAGGTATAGGATCTATTATGAGGGGGCAGCGTGCTTGTGGTGCCAGCTGCAGGCGGAGAGATGGGGGAGTGGTTTAGCTGGCCGGCAATCGCAGCTGTGGGCAGTTACATGATTAGTTCTAACGTTTATTTGTGCTTTATTTGTCCTGCAGTGAGACCGGGGATGATGTATGCACACGGTCACGGACAGCAAAGCAACAGCAACGACAACAAAAACCAGCACAATTACAGTGACAGTATTGTGGTCCATGTATTTAATAAACCGTGTGTATGCTCCATGCTTGTGTGGTTCTGTGGGACTGGTTACACTATTTTCCCCATTTTGGGGGGCCCTCTGATTTTTGCTTTTTTTTCATATCATTTTTTCAGTACAAAATTGCCCTCTCTGTTATTTATTGTAGATTCATGTTAGGAGACTATAATATGGTAAATTGACAGAAAAGCCAAGAAAAGGACATATTGAGTTTATTGATAAAACATAGCACACAACATGATGGAAGACGTTTATATAATATTGATTTTTATGGCCTTGGGTAAGAAATGCACTTCAAATAAACACGACAGACCACGCAAAAACAATAACTATAAACAAAATAATTATATCTGAATTCAGCTCTGCCACCGCTCAAAACAGTTTCTGTCCAAAATGAGGCAGACAGAATGTAAGGCTAACGTGTTTTGTTGTTTTTTGTTTGTTAATACTTTTTTCTCCCCTTTGCTGAAGCCCCACTTTACCTGTATGTTTGATTTGCATAAGTTTGGATAAATTAAAGAAAAAACCAAAAAGCTTCCCTGGGTGGAGTACATCTTCAGCTATTATGCTCTTACTCAAACCTCCCCAAGTTGTAATTTGAGAAGACATGCTCCTGCACATGAACTGGTAGCAGTCTAGAGAGCGATGGGAAGATATAACATCCCCTGCTATGCTAAAAAGTTGCTTGGAGGAAACACAAATTTGGGGGCAGATATTTTAGAGCCACATAATCTAGTACAGGGTGTGTCATTAGCCAACAACCTTTTTTAATACATATTACCGCCATGCTGGACTGTCGCATTAGACATATCCTGCATTACAGCATCGATTTCTGTTCCAGCAACAACCAAATTTCATAAATATTACCAAATCATATATTGCAAAACTATTTTCTTGAAATAAAGGACACAACCGAATCAATTTCAACATTTGTATTTCTAAATTATAGTGGTTTTGTTATTTAGGCTAAGGCCAGATGTAGCGAGTCATATTACAGGAACACTGAGAAAAGCACTAAAATGTGCATGACAAAACACAAAATGGAAAAAGGAGTTAAAGAAATACAAAGTGCAATATTTAAAAAAAAGTAATTTCTTCAGGAAAAAATAATTCAGCACTTTTCCTCCCTTCTCCTTGGAGTGCGCTTTTACATAGCCTATGCACCGCTCTACTCTTATCAATTCCACAGAGAACTCACAGCTTTGGTGGTTGCTGGGACCGCACAAACACAAATCAGTTACATTTCATGCAGTTGTCATGTAACTGCTCCTTTCAGTTTATGCAAGGTCTCAGTTTCAATGAAAACCTGAAAATACGTTGGTGCCGTTAACTATGCAGAGTTATAAGCCTATCATTTCTATAACTGCAGCATCGACAATTATTCATTCCCACCCCATGGGCTTTATCAACTTCATCACATGATTACAGTGAATACATTTTCTGTGATTATATGTGCAAAATTAGTTTAGTTAATGCTTGATTGGGAAATTCTTATCCAAGATCTTTCAGCTGAACTGCGGGCTGGGGTGGAAAGCGAAAAGTTCGCACCTGGGTAGAAGCACCTGTTGTCCATTGTCTGGTGGGTGGGGGGGGGGGGGTTTGTTAAGCAAATGTCAAAAACTGCCTGTAAATGTATACTGAGTTGATTTTTAATATTTTCAAAATATAGTTATTTTAAGCCCACATATTAAGGAAAGTCATGGAAGGAAGTGTATGCAGTGGTCCCTCGCTATAACGCGGTTCACCTTTCGCGGCCTCACAGTTTCGCGGATTTTTTTAGTGCAATTTTGCATGCTTTTTTTTTACAGCGCATTGTGTTCTGCGTCCTGATTAGCGCATTGTGTTCTGGGTCCTGATTGGCTGTAGACCATTGTCAATCAATCTCCTCCGTGCCGTGTCTCCTGTACAGTACAGAATGCGTTCAGCTTGTCAAATTTACATAAATCTTTGATCGCTAACAGTGTGACTCTGTGCTGTACTGTATGTTTGTAAGTTTTCTCCCCAACAAACCCAACAATGTTGACGAAACGTTTTGCACCATCAAAGGCACCTGCTACCGCCCAAAAGGCAGAGGAAGATGCTAACCATCGCACAAAAAGTTGGACTTCTGGACATGCTAAAGGAAGGTAGAAGTTACGCGGCTGTAGGGCGCCATTACGGAATAAATGAATCTTCGGTTCGTTGCATAAAGAAGGAGGAAAATAACATAAGGACGACAGCAGCAATAAGTTTCAACAAGGATGCAAAAAGGGTTGTAACTGTCCGCAACAAGACCATCGTAAGGATGGAGTCTGCTTTAGCTTTGTGGATCAGTGACTGCAGGAAAAAGAACATTACGCTGGATACCAACATTATCCGCACAAAAGCTAAAAAGCTTTATGAAACTTTTGCTGACAGCGATGACGTCCATGACAGCGAGGAGCAGGATGATGCGGAGCCCAGGCCATCGACGAGTGCTTTTCACGCAGAACCAAGCCCATTTAATGCCAGCAAGGGCTGGTTTGACAAATTTCAGAAACGCTTTGGACTTAAAAGTGTTTCACTGCATGGAGAGGCCGCCTCTGCGGATACCGCTGGAGCAGAGGCATACGCGAACAACAAATTTAAAGCGATCATCGAGGAAGGGAGATATAAGCCTGAACAAGTTTTTAATATGGATGAGACAGGCTTATTTTGGAAACGAATGCCCTCTCGCACCTTTATAATGCAGGACGAAGCCAAAGCCCCAGGATTCAAGGCCCAAAAAGATCGCGTGACTCTGGTTATGTGTGGAAATACCGCGGGCTTTATGATAAAACCGGGGCTTATTTATAGGTCAAAAAATCCAAGAGCCCTAAAAAACAAAAATAAGAATGCGTTGCCCGTTTACTGGATGCACAACGCAAAGGCTTGGATTACAAAAGCGCTCAATCTGAATTGGTTCAAAGAGTGTTTCATCCCGGAGGTCAAGCGTTATTTGAGAGGAAAAGGACTAGACTTTAAAGTGCTTCTGCTCGTAGACAACGCCGGAGGCCACACTGATGATTTGTCGTATGATGGTGTGCCAATCGAATTTCTGCCGCCAAACACTACATGGCTGATTCAGCCCATGGACCAAGGCATCATTCGCGCTTTCAAGGCTCTCTATACGCGCAACACCCTGCAACATCTTGTTGAGGCTATGGACTCAGATCAATATTTCTCACTAAAGGACTACTGGCGTGAATACACCATTGCATCATGTCTCCAAAATATTCAGAGAGCCATTCAGGAGATGAAAACTGAAACTTTAAATGCCTGCTGGAAAAAAATGTGGCCAGAGGCAGTGCACAACCCTACCGAATGCTCTCTTGATGAGATCCATCACTCTGCGGTAGATACAGCTGTGAATCTGGCTAAACAGCTTGGGGGAGATGGCTTTAATGATATGACTCCTGATGACATAATGCCCTGATTGATGCCCACTCACAACCGCTGACTGATGAAGACCTGGCAGAGATGACAAAGCCACCAAGCGAGGACGAGGGAGAAGAGGATGAAGAGGAAGCAAGTGTTGATATAGACGAGGAGGATGGACTAACACTTGATCGCTTGGCAACCATGGTGAGAATGGCCAATGAACTTCAGCGAGCTGCGCAAGAATGGGACCCTTTGATGTTTCGTTCATTACAGTTCTCAAACATAATCGAAGGTGGCATGTCTGTTTATAAGAATCTTCTCGACCAGAAGAAAAAAGAGCGCCAACAACTACCCATAACTATGTTCTTCACTCGGAAAAAGACACCTGCACCGAGGCCTTCAGTGGAAAGAGACGCTACAGTGAAGCGGCGCCAGGACGAAGAGGCGCGGTCAGAGGAACTGTGAAATACTCGTGAGTCACTATTAATAATTTCTTATGTGTCCAACCTCGTAGGTTGATCGTTAAAATTAAATTCGTTAGTTCTAAAATCCATCATTATTATTTATAGGAAAACGTTTATATTTTTATTTCTCAAACAAATGTTTGGGCCTGAAAACAGGTTTTGATCTTTGGTTTCATTCTATAATACTGGACTTATTTTTCTACGAAGGTTTGAACTTTGAGAGTGTTTAAACAAGAGAGAAAAGTGTGAAAATGTTAATGCCTGTCTGAGAAAAGTGTATAAAGTGTGTAGTGAGGGGTTTTACAGCCTTAAAACATCTATAATAATTGTAAAAAATAAAGCTGACTACTTCGTGGATTTTGCCTATTGCGGGTTATTTTTAGAACGTAACTCCCGCGATTAACGAGAGACCACTGTATAGCATTTACGCCATTGGAGTAATTTTAATTTTAAAGTCCCCAAGCTCAATGGCATCGCTGTGGCCTATCTAGAGATAAGGGAAACTCTCACACACTGTTTCCCGTCAGGTGTGTGTGTGTGTGTGTATGTCTAATTCCGAAAGTTGGTGCTGACTTCTGAGTCAATCACATCAAAGTGGTGGAAAAAAAAGACCGAATTCAAATCATATTGACCAAATTCGAGAAGAGAAGACTTTCGGGGGGAATGCGTTATTGCTGAATATGGTATTTGTATTTGGCACCATCCCTAATGCTCGAACTTCAGATCAATTTGGCTGGAGTTTGGGGTTCTTCGCATGTCAAAACTGTTTTTTCTGATTACATACTTGCACATGTAAACGCACACCAAAGTCAAATCAACGTGCATGTTCACAGTTGATCTGGAATCTTCAGTCGGAATTAATGTATTTTGAATGATTAAATATTCTGCATGTAAACGTGGCTAGTGATGTCACTTCTGCTGTTTGTTAAAAACACTTTGAAACAGTACTGATGCACAAAGCATAGAAGTGCTATAGATTGTTTTTAATGCAAAATACTGTCTGCACTGGCCAATGGAGGTTACTATGGGAACAAGCCACATTTCTGATTCAAATTTCAGTCCTCCAACATCTCACAGCTACAATTTATTAGTACTCAGTATTACCATTTGCATGAAACATCCACAAACTAACCACAGCTACAGTATACTATCACTATTATGTAAGCTTTATTGGATTGTTTGTAAATGTATTATGAATACATTGGCATTCTTTGGGCTGTGATGCATAGATATTCTTGTGTGGCTGTACAGTAAATAATGCGTGACAAGTCTTCTAACTACATTATGAATCTACACAAGGAACTTCAATGTAAGGTGTTCTGTAAGACTTGGGCCTAACACCACAAACCAATTAAATGCATTAAAAGCACCTCCGAACATTACATTACATTACAGGCATTTAGCAGACGCTCTTATCCAGAGCGACTTACACAACTTTTACACAGCATTTTACATTGTATCCATTTATACAGCTGGATATATACTGAAGCAATGCAGGTTAAGTACCTTGCTCAAGGGTACAACGGCAGTGTCCTTACCCGGGAATCGAACCTGCGACCTTTCGGTTACAAGCGCAGTTCCTTACCCACTGTGCCACACTCCGTCCGACGATGCCAGAAGTATGATATATACAGTATATGCCTAGTGAACACAACTGAATTGAAGATACTTTGCATAGTAATGTGTTTTGTGAGGCTGATGGAGATGAGAAAGAAGGTCTGGGGGTGGGGATCAGCCCACACACTGTCACCAGGAAACAGAAATGACTGTTCCATTCCCACAGACTGCAGTGCCACATTTCCACTTCTGAACTGTGTAAAATGGCTTCGTTAGTATCTAATGATGTATTATCTTGACATTTCCCATTATTTATAGAGACGGGTGACAAATTAAAGGAAAAAACAACATAAAGTGTCTTAGTAAGGTGTTGGGCCACCACAAGCCACCAGAACAGCTTCAATGCGCCTTGGCATAGATTAGCACATCAGTCCAAAATCTCCCATAGGTATTCAACTGGTTTGAGAACCATTAACATTTGTTCAGTTTCACAAGTAGGTAAGTTTTTTTTTTTATGAGCACAGATTTCTTTGCTAGATGAATCATTCAGTTTGACTAGAAACGTGCTAGAAATAGACATGGAAACATAATTAAGTTGTGGATTTACTGTCTGTTTCCAAACCATGCAATGACAGATATAGTTCATCTCCATCTCCACTGAAAACCTGTCAATTACAAAAGAGACACAACCTGTTATGTTTTCTTTCTGTTTTGTCAATAACATTACTGTACTCTGGTCTGCAAAAGTCAAAGCTCATTTTTGTCCGACAAGGACAGTTGACAAAGTGCACAGGCCACTCATCTGGGCCAGATACAGAAAAGAGGAAGAGGAAGACATCAAAACTTATTCATAGTTTCAGTATTTAAATTCATCTGGCTGCTCCCCAAGAATTACTCAAGGACATTATTGCTTCACTATTGAGAAGTAAATGCAACTGTTTACAAGATCTTTGGGGGAACCCATGTACAAGTCCTTAAATTTCATCTTGCTTTGTAGACAGTGTCATCTTGTGTTATTTTATCACAAGAAAGCTGTGATAAAATAAGAACAACCACAAAAGATGAAGTCACACCCTTCACTTTGCAAGAAGAGAAGTGAGTCTTCTTGCTGTGTCATGTGATTCCTCATTCTTCAGCCAACACCCAAAAACCACAACAGTACTGTTTTCAGCATAAATATAAACAAGCAACACTGAACTGCCCTCCAAATAGTGTTATGTGCTCCTACTCACAGAATACATTGAAAGCTTAATTACCACTACTGTGTCAGTAATGTCTGCACTTTTACAAAAAAGTGTGGTAAATACAGTCTAATTTCTAATTCAACATTTTACCTGAGAACGCAACATGAGAACACAGCAATGTACTTTGTAGCTTAATGTATGGGAGCTCTGAAAGGTAATTTAATGTCTAAAAATAATAAGACTGACAAGCTGTTTTGGTTACACTATCAAGTTCCATGCACAAAGATGCATCCACGGAGATTAACAAATATGAATCATCTTATTTTTAACTGAACCAAGCAGCGCTTGATCTAGAGTATCAAACTGACCTGCAAGGCATGATCAGGCACATGACCATAGCTTTTACTGCGCTCATGATGTACTTTCATTATGTCCTATACAAAGACAGTCTTTTACCCTATCCCATAAAGTGTATAAACAAAGCTAAGCTGAAGTGCTGTACTATTATTCATTATATTGCTAACTAGCCAGCTTCTGCATGTTTAGAATAAGCAGTCAAATACCGATTCAACATTTTGACTTCACATGTTCAAACATCATCAAGTTCAAATTGGCTAATGTTAGCTTGTGGCAAGTTGCTTTTTGCATTTTTGCTAATGTTATGGGGATAATATGTTGACGACAGTGTACAAATGGTGTATAGTGGGAATAGGCCATGAAATATTGCAGCTAGAGCAAAAATCGTAGTGTGTACGCGCATGTGTTTGTGTGTGTGTGTGGATCTGTGTAATGGCGTAGTGTGTTTAATTGCAAAAGACAGAACCAAATCTAAATGGCAGCTATTTGGGTTTACTATCTGGTGTGAGGCCCATAGGCATCTGATCTCTCTTTATTGTACTCAGTCAGGAGTGGCTTTGATATCAGCTTGGCACAGGACAGGAAGAAACTCAGGAAACTGTGGAATAAACTTCTTTAAATTTCTGGGTTTATTTGCATTCATTATATATTTTTATGGTGAAGTTCTCTTTCTAGTCGCACAACATGCCATTTCAAAGTGTTAAAATTCACAATGTTATCTCTATAAACGATGCCAATGTTTTAGCAACAATTGTTCCTTATTTTGTATGTGGGGAGGCAAAACAGGCTTGGGGATCCTCACCTTCTATGCATTTTGGAAATCCACAGATGACACGAATCACAGGAGAATAGCTAATGTAGTTTTTTCTACAGTCTTCCAGACCTGCTGCTGCCAGAGGTGACATGGGGAGAACAAGGAGAGGGAAGTGGTTGTACCATGGTCTGAAGACTCATTTTTTCAGACTATACCTGGACTAACTAACTATCACCACTTTGTGGATCATCTCTATCAATTTAATTCCCGTCTTTCACGCTACACATGTACCTCCTGTGCCACTTTCAGGTTACATGTACCTCCATCCAGCACTTATTGTGCCTTGTATCATTGATGTTGTAGCTTGTCATCAAGCTCCTAGTTTGACTTGGCTTAGATTAGGTCAGAGTAATTTTCAGTTTGTGAACTGGACTTAATGTGTTCATGGCTGAGAATAACTGTACAAAATGAGTACTGTACCATATTAGACCTGTGTTTTGTAGTTGTTCCTTTGGTATGCACTTATTGTACGTTGCTTTGGATTATTTGGCATCTGCCAAATAAATGTAATGTTATGTAATGGAAGTAGAGAGGGAGAAGGAGAGGGAAAAGTGACAGGCAGGAGGAAAGGGAGCTAATTTCAGCACACTTCTTCCCCAAGCATATAGTATACAATATATAGTATTTTTAACCTTTAAAGACCAATAATATTCTTTGGTTATCAAGTGTCCTTTTGGAGTCTCCAGATGGCCTTTAGGGAAATACACCTTGACATATCTTTAAAAAAACATAATTTGTCTAGCATTTCAGCTGTGGCTCAATTGTGTTGCTAAACTGGCCAGACACCGCCACAAGAATCTGTATCCACTCAAAAATAATCTTTTGGGTGATAAAATAACCACTTCTACTGTGTTCAAGCTTCTGTTTCTTTTCTTTCAGTAATATTTAGAGTAATTCTTGCTCTTGGAAAACAAACTCTCATTCGCTACATTTCATTAAAGACTGGGATTATGCCTATAGTCAAAAGGGTTCAAGAACAGTAACCATTTTATTTTGGTGTATGTCATTTTCAGGCTTGTGTTAAAAAGGGGGTACCTCTTCATGGATTGGATACCTTCCACAGGGAAAAATACACAACACTCAGGCTTGCACAGATTCAGCAGTTAAAGTAAGGTATTTTCTGAGTTTTGCTGAGACTTTTGATTCTGCCCGGCAATGTTTCTCACAATGAAACTTCCCCTTTTGCTTGGCTGCGCTTAAGAAGATGGGTGCCACAGATAATTAAGGCAGACTCCAACTCTGAATCCAAGAGTCTGAAGACTGACTGCTGCCTGGGTTTATGGTCCTATAGTCAAACAAAATGTATTGATTAAAAGAGTGATGGATGTGGATGTGGATCCAGCACTATGGATGTGAAATTGAATGTTTAGGTCATCATTCTAGTAAAGTCATTTTATTGATGGCAGCAATGTGTTAAAATAAAGCAACACTTAATTCTGCAGTAAACAGACCTGACTGAGGAGAAACCTATCAGGGATAATGCCCCTCTGTAAGCTTATATGAGAGTAACTCTATCCTGTAGCAGATTTAGCTTTGTTGAAAGAATACTTTTCTGCTTCAGAAAAAAAAAGTCATCAAATATAATCAGTCAAAAAAGGATTATAAATGGCTTTGGTTTATTCATGGCAGCCTTTTTTATTTTATACCTTTCTCATTTGTATGATGTCATCATTTGTATCTTGTATTTAGAATTCATCCAATGAAGTTTATCTTTGTGGGAAAAATTACTTGTACCAGCTGGCTCCATTCTTGTGCTCTAAATGTCTAATCAACCCAATAAAGCCCCTGGCAGGCAAATCCCTTGTCAGTCTGGTGGTTTTAATAATAATTTAATTATTTGATTATTTTAAGGTGCAGTGAAAGGACTCTACTTACAAGAGGAAGTGGTCAACTCAAAAAAGAAGGTGTGGCAAAAGGACAGAATTATTAGTCTCTCTCAGGGGTCAAATGTGCAAACTGCAACATTTTCTCAGTTCATGGGTGTAGTATTAAGATTGCTGTCTCTTTCTCTCTCATTTCAGATGGTAATCATTAGCAGTAGCACTTACTTTAATATAGCCCTGTGGAAATGGATGGGGTTTATATGGCTATGTGGATATTGCCAGTTTTATATGTAGCTTTGAGGACACACAGCTCCATGGACACAAAACATAACTTGGCTATGTAGATGCCTGAGATACATTTGCGGCTCTGTAGACGAAACAGATTGTCACGTTACTGTGGGCAGAGGAGATTATCTTGTCTGTCTGTGGATACCGGAAGTGGCCATGTCATTATATGCCTTTGTGTACACAGGTATTCTGTTAGGCAAATCCACAGACAGTATGTCTCTCTCATTCACAGTCACCAGAGACAATAGTTACCTCCTCCCATGAGCCCATTGCCGTTCCAGTGAACATACAGCAGCTGGAATGTTCTCCTCTCAGCCTCTCCTCTGGACATAGGTTGCTGTGGACAAATGTGTGTGCAGACTGTATCTCTCCCGCCCCACAGTTTTACAGTGAGGTAGTGAGTGACAGCCCCTCCTTCACTAATTAAAGTGAGGGTTTACTGCTGTCCTGCTCCAGGGGTGTCATTAGCCATTAGTCCCTCCTCCCTCCCTAACGCAGGAACCGCCTCTTGCCTCTGGACGGAACAGCTGTTTGAGGCCCTCGGGAGTCTGGGTACATGGGGTCGGGTGCTGCTGGCAGCCATGCCCTTCCCACTCACAGCTGCCATGCCGATTTGAGATTAATGTGTGGCGCTTGGCTTAGTGCAGAGGGAAACAACAGGAAGTCCTATGCGGACACAACCATTTTCATCTGCAAATGCCTGATTTCTGAAAGTGTGGCTGCAGACCTTGTTTTCCAAGACGCAAAACATATTCAGTGACAGGAAGAAAATCATGACCTCCTGGGCCTTTGACCACTCTCTCACTTTTTAAAAGAAAATGATAAGTAATGGCAAAAGAAAAGACAGTCAGCAGACAACTCAGTTTGCCCCCTCCTATTGTTAACGCTTTGGTTTGTCTCTTAGTCGGTCCCTCTAAATACCTCTTGGTATTAAAAGGGCTCCTTTGAGGGGCTCCAGAGTGGTGGGTCCAGCTAAAGCACTCAGTCATTGGAGCAGTGACATGCAGTGGTGGAAAAAGGAAAAAGTAAAAAGTATAGTACCCATTCAGATTTTACTAAAGTAAGAGTCTTAAAGTACCTGATCTTGAATGTACTTAAGTATCAAAAAAAGTAAACTGAAGTCTTTTTTCTTCTTTGAGCTTTATTCTCAAAGTTTTTTTCTCAAAGGTAGCAACAGGATTGTCGGTGGCAGTGTAGTTTAACGGGTAAGGAGCTGGTCTTGTAACCTAACCTAAAGGTACCTTTGAGCAAGTTACCTAACCTGCATAGCTTCAGTCTATATCCAGCTAGGTAAATGGATGCAATGTAAATGCTATGTAAAAGTTGTGTAAGTCGCTCTGGATAAGAACGTCTGCTAAATGCCTGTAATGTAATTCAATGGAATGTAAGTGAGTAAGGCTGCATGTACAGAACTACACACAACCATACTGTAGGAACATGAGGACATTTGAATTGATGTAATTGTATCGGAGGCCGTCATTGTAGATAGGAACCTGATGTTAATTGACCTTTAAATAGAAAAAACAACTGAATGTAAATGAAAACTATCTATGAAATGCTGAACGAATGAATGATACAGTAGGATTTCAAAATATTTCAATCAAATTAATTGCAAGTGTTATCACCATACTGCAGTGAGCATTCCCTCCTTCCATGCTTTTTTCCTCCCTCCCTCTATCCCTTCCCTATTTCCTCCATTCCTTCCTCAGTTCCCCTTCTCCCATTCCTTCCTCCATGCATTCCAATCCCTCCCTTCATTCTACCTAGCAGGTTATTTTCAATCAAGTTATTTTGAAGTCTATGTAGTTAAAGAAAATAACTATGAACTATACAGGGGAAAAAGGTGTTAGCTACAATTCTAAAGCTAAGTTTGCCCGCTGGCTAGACAAGAGGTAGCCTATTTACATAAAAACGTCTTTGGCAGTCTGTTAGCTTGCTAAAATATGACCACATTCCTAAGCAAGCTACTAGCTGCCAGTATACGCAGTGAACTAGCTTAGATAACTGACCATTAGACTGCTTGATAGATTAGAAAACATGGACTGGGATGTATTATCCCAACTACAAAGATAACAATTCTAGCTACTTACCTTATTGGCTTTTTTTGGTTTGATCATGAATTCCTGAATGTTAATATTAACTTTTGGTAAACAGAGGAGACACTTTATGCAATAGGGTTTTTCCATGTTCCAAAGCGCAGAGCAAAACATTTCTTGCAATTGATCATCGTCATTTGTCTTGGTTGAAGCAGATGATGGGGTAGTATCACTGCCGGAGGTTGATGCTGCCATCACAGCAGTACTGTTAGACTAGGATCTGCTTGTTTTGATCGGATGGAAGGTAGTGGCAGGTGGGGTTTCACTTTAGAGCACTACTTAGACTTGCTCCAACTGCGTGCTGTGCACCAATTGTGAATGCACCCACATATCTGGCTTTTTTTCTAACATAATTCATTATCTTAAAACTTTATTTTATAAGCAAGTAACAAAGGTGTTGAGGGGAAATGTATTGGAGTAAATATATGCATTTCATTCAGAAAATGTGTGTTGTTAAATTAAAAGTGAAGTATTGGCAGAAATATACTCATGAAAAGTACAGATGCCCCACAAAAATACAGTAATAGTACAGTTATAAAGTATTTTTACCTTTTACCACCGGTGACATGCTTCTGATTCTACCCAGCAAGGACATGATTGAAGACCATGATTATTTATTTAGTTGAATCAGGTGTCATAGTGCTGCGCTTAAACAAAAACTTGCACCCACACTGGCCCTTTCTGGAAAAGATTGGACTCTAATGAGGGAGACTTATGAGGTAACAAGTACTTTTCCAGGGCATCACCTGGGGAAAGACGGTTTCAGTGGGAAAGGTGCTCAAGTGTTGGCTCCACAGCTCAGAAAGTAAACAAGCAGCTGCTGGCCTGACATACTTTGTAAATAGTGTGTACTTGTCTGCACTCTTCCCAATTGGCAGAAGGCATAGAAATAAGGACACATCTCCAAATATAACTGGGCCTTCCCACATGAGAGAAAATTTGGACAAAAGTTCAGCTTGGTCCTCTGTAAGGGTGTGCCGCATTTACAAGAGATTTTTGTGGGCTGGCTTATCAGAATTTGGACAATATTTAATTTTAATTTTTTGGGGGGGAGTACTTACCTGATGTACATAGCCAGACCCAGAGTGTGTGGCTGTGCTGTTGCTTGGAGTCATTGGGGTTAACGTTATTGCTACATCAGTAAAGAATGAGACCCTCACAGGTGTCAAAACTATTAATTTCATACTAACTCATTGGGCAGTAGTTTGGCCACAACTAAATTAGTACTCCAGGGCCTCAATAGGCTATGATTAATTTTACTATAAACCAAGGTGTTGCTCTTTATCGATTTCTGAATTACAACTCATAGAACAGTTCAAGTCTGCAACTGCCCTTCAGACTGTGACTGTGACTATATACTTCCTGCTTTTCTCTCTACTGTGACATTCTCATTTCCTTCCCCAAGCACTTCTGCTCATCAGACCAAAGGTCATGTGTGTGTTTGTGTTCTCAGTGTGTCTGTTCTCTCAATGGAGTCAATCGCTGAACTGATTTTAGAAGTGGGCCTTTGTATCAAAGAATTCACAAGACTTCATGTATAACATTCAATGTCGAAATTGCACCATGTAAAGTCAGTATAAATAATTTAATGGTAATTAACCTCATTCAAGTGCTGAAAATTAATTTTGCAGTCTATCTTTATTTTTATATTTAAGGTAGGCCTATTCTACCATAAATTTACGGTAATTTACTGGAATCCTTTTGTCAATTTTTTTTTTTTTTTTTTTTTACAATGTGGTAAATGGATATAAAAACTAAAAAAGATGTTGGTTCTCGAGATCACGTGACCTGGTCATGGGCTTACACGCACGCAGCTAGAGCTCCGTCTACCTCACCCTCCTAATTTATTTTCCTTGATATATTTCTCTCCCATTTTTTCTTGTTTTTTCAGAAATACATTGTTATTCAATGACTACTCCTAAGAAGCCACATCCCACGTTGCCTGCTGAGTCACCTTCCAAGAAAAAACCGAAAAGCAGTTCCACAACTGAGCTAGCCAATGTGGCCGATCCCATTAGCAAGGCTCTGGAACGGTTGCTGAGATCTGAGCTCACGGCCCTCAAGCGGATTTCGCTGCACACATGATGACCAAACAAAATTTGTGCGCGAGAATGGATATGATGACGGGCGAACAGAGGAAACAGCAAAGAGCACTGAACGACCACACAACCAGAATAGAAACATTAGAACAACAACTTGTTGACTTACAGGATAGAAGCAGGTGCAACAACCTCCGTCTTATTGTGCTTCCCGAGGGTGCTGAAAAAGATGATCTGGTTGGTTTTATTAAACGCTTGATTCCACAATTGCTTCCATCATTAGCCAACCGAGAAATCGAAGTTGAGCGAGCTCACAGAGTCTATCGCGGGGATTCATCAATCCACTCTAGGCCCCGTCCCTTCTTCTTCAAACTCCTTCGGTACACGGACAGGAACACAATTCTACAAGAATTCAGGAAGAAGGGAACTGTCTCCACAAGCGGTGTAGTCTAGCAGGGGAAGTAGGTTCCCACATGGCATTTTTTTGTAACCTGTTTTTTTAGAACCCTACTGGTGTCTAGTTAAGACTTTTTCATGTTGCCAAGGTCAACTAATAGCCCATGGGGTTCGTTTGGTGGCAATCTTGAATTGATGTCCACGCGAGTGGCGAAAAACACCGATTTTCATAATTCCTGAACCAGACAACATACAAAGACAACTGAAACCACTTTTTCATATAATTGTGACACCAGGAATTAAATGGAAATGTCATTGACATGGTACAACCACTCTGTATTGGTGAAAAACAGGCAAATAAATTTTAGGCTCATAACAATATAACTTTTCCTAATTTATTTTGCAATAGTTCCCTGCAATAGCCAAATGAAACTAGTTTATTCTCTTATATCAATTGCAAGATTATTATATGGGGGGATGGGGGAAAACAGATGACTGCATTCCCACAGTTCCTTCACTGACACCTGACGCGCTCAACACAGGCACACAGTCACTGACACAGTCACTGACACACACAACACTGACACAAAATCACTGACACACTCAGCACTTACACTTGGCAAGTTACAGTTACAGGTTACAAAAAAAACCTCTGGAGTTCTGGAACAAAGTCTTATGGACAGATGAGATGAGTATTAACCTGTACCAAAGTGATGGAAAGAGAACATTTTAGAGAAAGAAAGGAACTGCTCATAATCCAAAAGAGCCCCCTCATCTTTGAAACATGGTGGTGGTAGTGTTATTGCTTGGTCATGTATGGCTGCCGTTGGAACAGGCTCACTTGTCTTCATTAGTGATTTGACTGCTGACGGCAGCAGCAAGATGAATTCTGAAGTGTACAGAAACATCTTATCTTCTCTGATCCAACAAAATGCGTCATTTACCTTGCAGCAAGACACAGCTAAAGCAACCAATGAGTTTCTCAGGACCAAAAAGTGAAATGTTTTCAACTGGCCAAGTCAATTTGAACATGCCTTTCACCAGCTGTAGGCAAGACTGAAGTCCCAAATCCCCCAGGAACTGAAGATGACTGCAGTACAGTCCTGGCAGAGCATCTCCAGGGAGGAAATTCAGTGTCTGGTGCTGTCTATGGATCACAGACTTCAGGCAGACATGAAATGCAAAGGATTTGCAACCCAGTACTAAATGATGATGACTTTATTTAAGATTATGTCAATTTTTCCAATTACATTTTGTCCCTGAAAATGGGGGATTGTCCCTAAAAAGGGCCATGGTTTACCTGATATAAATGTAAATACTCTTAAATTAAAGATGACAGTCTTCACTTTAACCTCATAGTCATTGTTATATTTCAAATCCAATGTGCTAGAGTACAGAGCCAAAAGAGGCACAGGTCTTGTATCATCATTTACAGTGTTCACTATTGTAAGAGTTTCACTATATAAGAGTGCCTGCCAAATTAATGTATATGAAGATCTGGGACTCAATAATTAAAACATACAACCATAAGTGAACAAAAAGCGAATGGCCGCTCTTCCAAAGAGGATGGAAGATGGCCTGCACTTTAGAGATGAAACAGGTCTCTTTGAGACTCTTAAATTATCGTTGGCCATTTGTAAGAAAATTATTTTTTGTTTGTTTTGTTAAAAAAAAACAAAAAAAAAACAATACCATACACAACTATCATCTTCCTCCTATCTGTGAAATATTGTGGATTTTGAAAGATGTCATAATTCTGGTGCGGTTCAGATGTCACATTCGACACGGTGTGTCAAAGCTGTCTCACCCCAGATCAGAGGATGACACGTCCTCCTTGTTTCAGTGTCAAAGGGAGCCGCAGGAAGAAGGATCAGTGGCTGGAACGCAGTTGCAGAATGTGCGCACATCTGTCACTGGTGGATTTGGCTGACCCTACCTGACAAGAACAATCATTTAGACAAAGTATTTTCAGAAATAAAGAAGTCTCATTGTTGTCCATGTGGTGCCTGAATATGGAGATAGCTAGAGCTTGCCGCACAAATAGCTGCAAAAACATAGACACAGATATATGATTGTAAGGGTGGGGGTTGCAATTGGAGTGAACTACATTCCCTTGGTTTTTAAATAATGTATGTTTTTCAGTAGAATGTCCACTTAATCTACCATTCATGTTTAATCCTGAATCCTATTTCAATATCATCTATTAAGGTGCAATACTCTTAATAAATGTAATGCTCAAAGTCATGACAAGGTCAGGTTAGAGTAGTACTGTAATAGTAAGAGCAGTGGAGAATATGACTGCAAGTCTGCTGGGGCCTGCAGGTAGTAAGAAGCTCATTGTGTACTGACCCACATTTACAAGCAGAGAATTGGAGATAGTTCTGGAGAACTGAAACAGAACCAACACTTGGCTTCCAGGCAAGCCTTGGGGCAGAGGGTTTGGCCAACATCTTAATGTTACATTTCTCATGTTTTTAAAGAGACAGGCAGGATGAGAACTTGCAGTGAATGCAGTGGTAACTAACCCTATGCCTGAAGATCTACCATCCTGTAGGTTTTCACTCTAACCCTAACAAATTACAGCTCATTCATAGCTTAGTAGAGTCAGGTGTGCCAAATTAGTGTTGAAATGAAAACCAACAGGATAGTAGATCTCCAGGGAGAGGGTAGGTTACCACTGATTTAATGCAATGGGGAAGGGCTCTCAAAATTTATGAATAAACCTTCTGATTTCCTGGTGATGTTGATACTAATGATATACAGATACCCTGTTCATAATAATAATAATAATAATAATAATAATATATATATGATTTATTTTGCACTTTCAATTGTATGAACAATCTCAAAATGCTACATGAGTGAATTAAAAAAATAATAAAAACAACAAGGCATGTCTGTCCAGGTAACACCACCCAACCACACACAAATTACCAACAGTTGTACGTTTACAAAATACCCAGCCTAAGCCTAATGTGTCAATAATCACACAGAAATATAAGAATATAATAAAAAATGAAAAAAAAACAGGCCAACTGTAAATATGTTAGTTCTAAATTGTTTTTCCAACAGTCCAGAATGCATACAGGGTTGAGGCAAGCCTGGTCTTGAACATGTCTCTGCTACCATTATGAATCCGTGTTGCATTGATAAATATATGAAAAAAAAACTAAACATTTTAATGTCTTCTAAAAATTACTTTCCTTTTTGTCAAGCCTGAAGGCTGTTGTATAGCCTCGTCGTAGAGTGAAATATTCTTTCTGGCTAAGTGATTAAGTAATGTAATACCAAATGATATTCTAAACCTCACCCTCACGAACTGTCACCCAGTACAAGTCTCTCTCATTACAGTAAATATGACTGGTTCAGCTCTAAATGACTGTTGTCTTTCGGTAGCAGTCTCTTGGCAAGCCACAGATGGATGTACCTGCATTTCCATTTCCTCCACTTAATTTATTCCACTGCACATTTGCTGTTAGATGCTGGCGAAGTGCAGCAGATCACTGAGGAAAGAATGAATTGTTAATGAATAATTGTCGGTTGGAAGCCAATTTAATTATCTTCAAAGGCATTTTGGATGAGACCTGAGGTAACAGTTTGTGCTGCTGTGTTCCTTGCTGTAGAATGATCATACTCTTTTAGCTCATCAGTTATTTTCCATTACGGCATACCAGTAGCAATGTTTTCCTCACTCAGTTCATTGGCAATGGAAGACTGCATGCCTACTGAAGGAGTGTTAATTGACAGGTGTTAGAATTGGAGGACCTGGGGTTATGTTAGAGTGTCTTCATTAGTGCACCACTCTGAGACCGTGCAGAGCACACGCAGAGAAAGGACTCATCCTTTATCCGATGCTTTTGTTCAGCAACTATGCTGCACTTCAAACCCCGTCTCTATGACCACTTTCAAAAATGAGAAGGGAATTATGTACATTTTTTCACATCTGTGTACACTGGGCCTATTGTGGGTCACAGTTGCATCCATTGGGCCATCTCATTTTCTCATGCAATGCTATGGATTTCAAGATATTCTGCATACTTACCATTAAAGTTGATATATGTAGTCTAAAAAATGTGATCACTGATAACATCTGGGACAATATAAGGGACTGAGCTTTCAGGTGGTATAGAGTATAAATTGTAAAAATGTGCTAATAATGATTTGAGTGGAGTATTTTCCCTCAAGTGAGCATACATTTTACACAAATAAAACCAATTTATTATAAGACATGTGCTAAGACATTTTGTCAATGAAGCGACGAGACATTTCTCAAAGGTTCTCAACTTGGTTTAGACAAGATTAAATGCAGATTCCAGGGCTTTGTGCATGGTCTTATCCTTCACTTGAATATTTTCATTAAACTTTAACTGCAAAAAACCCTTCTGTCTTAAAATCTGTTTCATTTTACCTGAGACCTCCCCTAAGGTCCATGGTCTGTCGCAAGCTCCACACTAAACCAATAAAACCCATTTAAACGCGGCCAAGTCACACCAATGCATTTGCCCTGAGAAATTTACAGCCGTTTTTTTTTTTTTTTTTTTGACAGACTACCCTTCACCAGCACTGCTTTTTCATTAAGGCTTCCAATTTGGATGCCTTCCAAATAACCCCCCTCTTTGGGAAAGACATGAGCTAATTACACAAGCATCTCACAAAGAAGTGGAAACACAATTAAGAGTCCTCCTCCTGGTGCTCTGGCGAGGAGGTTTGTAGGTCAGAGAGACGGTGGGCCGTTTGAGTGAGCCGAGCCCCTGACTCGCATGGCTAATATTTTAATTGTAATAATTAATACCGCTTCCATTTTGCGCTGCTGCTAATTACACTCCGTCGCAGCGTAGCAGAAGCGCAGTCATTATTCTTGCGAGGTGGTTCAGGCCTGATCCCAGCACGTGGTGGCCCACGGAGCAGATAGGTGTGAACACACAGCCATTCCCACCGCACCTGCGTTGCAGAGACCGTGTGATGTGTCGCTGGGTAAACTGCAAAAAGAGAGAGCTCTGGCGGCGGCTTCCTGTTCTGTGG
Organism: Anguilla anguilla; assembly: GCF_013347855.1. NCBI lineage: Eukaryota > Metazoa > Chordata > Actinopteri > Anguilliformes > Anguillidae > Anguilla > Anguilla anguilla. Next base: position 35,586,494 of record NC_049203.1, on the reverse strand, counting down.
TTGTGTTGTACTGCACGGGGTGTTTAGCTCAGCAGGCATTAGACCAGCATATACTGCTTGTGCATGCATGTGTGAGTCCATGAGAGACACCATCACAATAAAGATGGGAAGAGATGGCAGTTAAAGCACTGGTAGTGTAAGAAGACATGATGACTCTTCCCAGCACAGGAGATACGCTGAGTACTGATTATCACAACAGCTGGAGCTTCCCATGTTTCATGTGTCCGATAAGACTTGACCGTGAATAGACGGACAGCAACTGTCTGGCAGTTGATAAAGAATAAGGATAAAGCCTTATTCATAAAGATTAATCTCAAGGCTGAGGACTTCATTTTCCAATCTTTCAGCAGGATCCCTTACTGTTAGCAGTTCTGTGTTTGAGCTTCACAGCATTACAAATGCACAACAATGAAGCATTGAACAAGCAGCAAGCAGTAAACATTAAACTGTAAAATGCATATTTTACACCTCTACCTTTTACAAACTCATGCTTTGTGAGGTGGACCTCTTAGAGCAGACTTGGTAGGTAGCTTCACTGGTTTCTGCTTATTCTGGTAATGACAGTGATGACAAATAAAACATAACAAAACTCTCAACACTCAATCTGAAAGTTGAGGTGAAGGCCACTGAAGTAGCTCCACCCATTCTCCTTCTCTGGTGTTCTGACATTGGTGAGGACCTCCTGAGGATCTTCCTCTCTTCATCACTTTTATTGAACTCTCCAGTCACAGTAAACGGTTTTATCAAGTTGTTTAATTCAATAATTTCTACTAAGAGCACATTATTATATTGGTCTTGTATAAATTTTAATGATTCCATTTTCTGCTGCCTTTGGTTTGTGAGTGTTTCAGTGTAACAGCAGGAGCATCACACACTGCGCTTGTTACGAACAAATATATTCCATTAAATAATGTCCCAAACATGTAGTTCATTAACATGCAAATAGCGTCTTATGAACAGATTAGTTAATTGCAACTCATTTGCATAATTAATGAACGCTCAAATGAATAATGCTTTAGCAAATTTGCACTGTGCTGTTTTGAAATAAATTATAGAAAATTCATCAGGCTGATAGTATACGATGTGTCTCATTTTGCATTGTGTTGAAATGAACTCAGGCTGGAGTATGATTTGTACAATTAATACATTCATATTAATGAATCATAAGCACAATTTAAGGCTGAGAGCATAGTATTGCTGGGCACCATCATAAGAATTTTAGCTTATCTTGTGGCACACCACAATAAGGCCATGTGCAAAGAACTTTCCCTCATCTTGTAATGTAATCATGAGGGAGGCTGCAAATGGTAGATTCTGTCTCAATTTTTTATTCATTTGCTCAACCATAAACATGCTGAGCAGTAATATTTTAACCATGGGGTGGATTTTTTGTCCAGTGTGTTTGGTTATTTTACACCAAGCTGGATTTCTTTCTTTTTTTCATTTTTTTTTTTTCATTTTATGGTAAAAAATGTGTTGGGCAGATATATACAATATGGGATGCTTTTCTTAGCTGAAAGTGATCCCCACCATTAAACAGGTTTTAGCTAAAACCCTTTTTTGGTCTCATTGTTCGATTTTCATCAGTCAAAATCAATTATATATCATTCATTAAAGTAAACTGCCCAATGACTGCATCTACATTCATAATTTTTGTTTTATTATATTTTTTGTCACAATGTCAGGTCAACAAGGTTTCACTAGTCAACTATCCAACTACATACACTACATGGCCAAAAGTATGTGGAAATCTGACATCCCACATCTCCAAATGTCATCCTCTATCACCAAAATATGGAGCTGGTCCATCTTTTGCAGCTGTAACAACATCCACTCTTCTGGGAAAGCTTTATACTAGATGTTGGAGCATTGCTGCTGGGATTTGCTTTCATTCAGCCAGAAAAGCATTAGTGAGGTCGGGCACTGATTGGTCAATTAGGTCTTGTAGTTGACTTTCCAATTGATCCCAAAGGTGTTCGATGAGGTTGAGGTCAGGGCTCTGTGCAGGCCATACAATTTCTTCCACACCAACCTTGACAAAACCATTTCTGTATGGTCCTCACTGTGTACCTGGGAATGTTGTCATGCAGAAACAGGAAAGGGTCTTCCCCAAACTAGTGCCACAAGCTTGAAAGCACAGAATTGTCTAGAATAGCATTGCATTAAGATTTGCCTTCACTTGAATTAAGGGGCCTAGCCCAAACCATGAAAATGGACCTAGACCAAGGGGTGTCCAGATACCTTTGGCCATATAGTGCATTAGGCCACTAGCATGCACTGAAGACTAGGCAGCAGGTACCAGGCAAGCTGCAGTACAGATGTATTGCAAACTATATCCAGCTATGTATTAAGTACCAGATAGAATTAAATGGGTAGCCAGCAAGTAGCACATTTCTGGATAGCCAGTAAGCTTGCTTACAAACTGCAAATCTTTAATATAAACTACAAGTAATACATTGTGGACAACAATTCTGCAGGAGTGCGCTTTGCTATCTTCTGTATTTGCTGCTAATTAGTATCTAATACAGTGTATTATTCACATCCTTGCATAAGCAGAGAAAGATGAGCAAAGAAAAATGTATAAGCTGAACAATACATGTAATGAGCTCAAAATTTTACTATAGCTAGCTACCTAGCTGCAAGACAGTTCTAGCTACTAGCTAATCATGCTTAATAATATGCTTAGGTATAAGCTCTGAACACCACTAGGTAGAAGGCAAACAAGGTAGCTGGCCAGCTGCAAGTCATTTATTGTTGGCTAACTAGTTAGCTGTGTCCACCCATAATGCTTCAATTAAGTTATGTGCTTCAATTAAGAAGTGAAAGCAACTGGAGCCACCCAGTTCATTCAATAATATGGCTGTCAGCACATAGGAAAAGTGCCAAATAAGCCAACCATCAGCTTGCACACCAAGATTGCAGATTAATATCATCATTTTGAATAGGTTTCAATAGGGTTCCCAACACAAATATGAAGTTTCACCATAATGTTGCCAAACATATTCTGGTCTCTACTCCCTAGCTATTAAATGTGCTTTTTCAGCAGAAAAACTTGGATTAGCATAGATTTATTATCTTAGCAGGTGCACAGTTGATGTATGGTCTTCCTATCGCAGCTCTTACTGCTATAAAGAGGATAACAATTGCATTAGTGGCCTATCGATACCCACCTGATACTGTATACCACAGTGATGTCTGCTGCTTAGTCCTGTAGGTTTTGATGGTTGAATAGGCCTCTGTTTTAGGTGGGTAAAATGACCAGGGGCTGACCTTAGTAAAAGCAGCAAATGAAGAGTGATTATAATTTGTTGATCATATTGAGTCTTAAAGGCTGGGTGAATGACTGTGTGCATTGAAGCACGATTATTTAATTTAGAAATGAATGTGCTTATAATTAGGGAACAGCATATGGGAGAATGCTGCCACAGTGGCTTTTCAAAAATGATATCCCTGTACTGAACAATGGACAGGGCACTCTCATTAGCACAAATAATTCCTTACTTTCCCCCCACCAATTTTGTAAATTGAACTAAAAAATCGCTCAATTATTCAAGCTTTAGTACAGTCAGCCGGCAAAGTATTACATTTGATGTACTCGGCTTTAATCAGCAGCAGGATGTCAATTCAATTTCTTTCGGATTAATTTTATGCAACATGGTTAACCGGCAGTGCAGAATTATATTTCAATTCATGTTTCTTTTGTTAATCTATTTGGTCACAATTCATGCAGCTTAACCTTATCTTAACCTTACATTTGTCTTCCATGTTTTTAATTATACATTTGCTTTCCAGACACCATTATCTGGTGTGATTTACGTATCTCACATTCTTACACTTTATCCAGCTTAACTGAGGTACTAGGTGCGAAAAGATATGATGGATGTACTTTCTTACCGCACATTTAGCTCTGTAACCATTACGCCACATTGTCATTCTTTCTGAAATGAAATATTGAAATATTTTTGACACATGATAAACAAATAATAAGAACACACGTATTGACGTCTTTCTGACTTTTGGGTTTGGGAGGGCACCCACACTTTAATTAATCTCCAAATAGAATTATATGGTTCAAAGAGGAATATTGGAATAAAGGTTTCCATACACACAAAGATAGCATCCAGTGAAACATTTAAGGTGTGTAGAAGGTAACACAGCATTGACCAGACATGAAGTTGCATGTACGCCATATGCATGTAAACTGCAACGACATGTCATTCATGTTCTGGATTGGTGCTTTAGAGGGATACTGCCACTGTCAAATGGTTTTGACTTGAGTAAGCTGTACGTGTAGCATCAAAAATGGTAAATTGCTTTTGATAAGAGCATTTGATAAGTTTACATGTCAGACTTCAGGTGATTTGATATTTGAGTTTAATGTAGGTCGACTCGAATAATAATTCAAAACAATGACAACAATTTCTTCTGAGAATTTGGTATTTAAACACTGGGTTAAAACATTTTTAATAATCAAAATTATGTATCATTCTACAATACTTCCATTAAATCTGCATTGCTGTCAGACTAATAAGTTTACTTATGTACAGTAGCACATTTCAAACAAAGAACTGAAGCCCAAAGTGCTTCATAAAAAAGTGTGATAAAATAAATACAAATAGGAGTAAAGCAAAAGCCAGGTCTAGCACCTTTCTGTAACAGCAGCAGGTGTGGGCTAAGCACGGAACACCAGGGGCTGCAGGTGAGTTTTTTTTTTTTTTCTTTTTTTTTGTAGGCCTACAAAAAGTAATGCATTACCTGAGCTGACTGATCCAAGTTTACCTCACACCCTCTATAAAGTGTTCACTATGTAAAATCTCCAATTTTGCAGATTATGCAAATATTGAGTATTAAAACAAAATCCAAATTCGAGAAAAAAATATACTGGTTTTAAAGTTGCAGCATTAAACAGGTAAATTACTTGATCTGTGTCATGAGAGTGCTTTCCAACACACTGCTTTTCAAAATGGTACTGTTCATTATGTGGCTAGCACTATTTACGAGGCTACCAGTATTGTTGCCTGTTCAGTTTGATTTAAAGTGAACATGGTTCAAATAATTTCTTGGCAATTTACTTAAATGCCATTTCTACATATATAGTGGCCCCCGAAAGCATGATAACGGTAGAGTAAAATTATTATTATTATTTATTTATTTTTTTTGCTGTACATATTTTGATTTGAGATCAGACAATCATTATGTGAAAAAAGGGAGACTCTACATAAAAACACTTGTTTCTGTAAAATGGTAAAACATATATGCATGTAAATACCGTGAAGTAAAAGATGATTGTCTGCACTTTTGTCTCATATTAAAATCCAAACTGTTACTCTACTGTTACCATATGTTTGAAGGGCACTGTATTTAGTTGTCAATAATTTATATAGTTTTCATCAAAGGTGTATTTTTTTATAATAATCTCTAGCAGAATTAGAATGATGCAAGCAAAAACATTTTCTAAGTACATATGTAGTAGCTTAACTGCCACCTATAGCCTACTAGATCTAATCCTACAGTATATCATGTTATTGGTAGCTATGGATTAGCTGCAAGATAGCTAGTAACGTATAGCTTGTGTGGAGATAGATAGATAGAATTGGTAGGAAGTTGAGTTACCAAGTTGTTGTCTCTCTCTCTCTCTCTCTCTCTCTCTCTCTCTCTCTTTCTCTCTCTTTATCTCCTTCTCTGTCTCATTCTCTCTCTCTGCCTCCCTCGCTCTGTTTCTTTGTGTGAATTGCTTATGGAATGCCATTACAGTCTGTGCACTACAGTCGCTGTACATGCTAATAAGCAGAGACATCTGGTAACCAGCTTTTTTTTCTGATTCATTAACTGGCAGTGCTGTGGTGGCCAGAGGGGGTGGTATTGGAGATGTGAGGGGGGTTGAGGGGGCTTATGGGGAGGCGTGGCATTGTTGAGTAGTAGTATGATGAGAACAGCATTTACTGCATGTTTGCTGTTTGTGGACTGTGAATGTTTCGGAAATTTGACAGTTCACACCCATTGCAACACTGTTTTTGGTTCTTGCATACGCTGGCAAAAAAGACTTCTCATTGTGGCCCATCATTGGTATAGTCACACAGAATTACTATGAGTGAAAGGCAAGAAAATGACCAACTAAAATAGGGGTGTCAAGTCCTTGAGGGCCACAGTGTCAGCAGTTATTTATTTATATGCAGGTATTTAGGTGACTTATTTTCAACCAGCAGCTAAGATTTGTGGATTCTTTAGTGACTTCATGACATAAATGAATAATTTGTGTTGAAACAGAAAACCAGCAGCTCTTTTTTTGACAGTCATGAACTAAAATATACATTTTTATAATGTGTATAATCATGCCCTAACGATAAGAAATATAGTCCATTATGTAGATGGTTCAATAACATTAACCTCTCACAAGGACAACTATATATATATATATATATATATATATATATATATATATATATATATATATATATATATTACACATACTTCAACAAACATTTTACAGTATGTACATGTAATATGTCTACATGCTGATGGCATGCTCCTTTATCACAAAATAACAGCAGTGAACTTGGGAAAATAAATTTTATTCATGGATCATACAATATTTAGGCGAAACATGGTAATTCCAATAATACCGGTCTAAAAAATATCAAAGATTAACTGACCAGAGACACTCCAATTTATGTACTAAATTTATGACACATTTCACTGTTAAAACGTTTGAGTTTAACAAGTATAAATGACATTTGCATAACATTTTAGTAGACCATAATGTGGTTTTGAATTAATGAGGTGGACTCACAATTCCAGTAAATAACATCATCAGGCAGCCCACACCACATGCTACCCTAATCCCCCTCTCGCTAAAACACAGTGGCCCGCACCAGATATTCCATTCCTGCAAACTCTGCAGCTCAGAATGCATCAGAGAACATGATTGAGCAAAAGAAATGCAACTTGATGGTACACACTGAGGGATGAAATGGACAATGAAGATTCCATATGTTGTTTCTGTGTTGTAATTAGAACCTGTCACACAGTCCTGTCTCTCCATTCATCTCATTTTTCCTCTCACAAACTCTCAATTCAATTCAAACTCAATATGTTTTGTTAGCATGAAAAGCATACAGTTGTTATTAGCATAATAATAATAATAATAATAATAATAATAATAATAATAATACATCAGTAAATCGTCATTTCTATAGATAATAACCCTCATTTTCACTTTCTCTCTCTCCAGTACTCATTGTTTTGACAAATATGGGCCTTTCAGTCAGCTTAAATTTGAATCCCAGGCCATTGGGCTGTTGTCTGTCCAGGACAGGTCACCTCTATGTCTGGCCCAGAAGGGGCGATGTGATGTCTCCTGTGCCCCATATGTTGCCATTATCCAGGTCAGTTCCCCTGATTCCTGTCCAGGGTCTTTCTGCTTATTCAGCTGCACATCAGGCCACCGGGGTGTGGGGGTGCTTTTTGGTTCAGGGCCCCAGGCCAAGTGCCTGCCGTGAACTTTGAACCCAAGGGTTTCTAAGGTTGCAAGCCATCAGTGATCTCACCTCTCTCTGGGAACACTAAGCTGAGGTGCTTCTAAGCAGTGGGACTTTGATGAGAGGGATGACTTTAGATACCCAGTGGTGCTCATATCTGTGTTTGATTTGCGGTGTTATTGTTGTTTGTAATTAATTGGATTGGTGAAACACACACTCACACACACATACACTCACAGAATCCTCATTTATTGTACCAGGGAGACTCTGTCAGTCATCACCATGGTGATGTGCCTCAAAAAGTGCCAGGGTGCGACACATTTGCAGATGTGACCATGTTCATTGGGTATGCAGCTTATTGTTATTCACTGTCCCCTGGGTGTCAAATGTTGCCTTGGCTGTTTTAATGTAGCTTCAGCTTGTTCATATATTTTCTATTTATTTTTAAATGATGGCATTTGCCATTTACAGAATTCTGACATACAATATGAAAATGATGTAATGTAACACAATGGCACCAATGATATAGCAGTACAATAAATGAACATGGGCACTGTTTAAAAACAGAAAATGTCTTAATAGTTTCTCATCAACTGGAAAGCTGTAAAAGAGAGATAAAGGAGAAGGTGGAGTACACCACAGCATAGAGATAAACCGCAAAGTGGAGTACTGTGAGTGTAAAAGGGGAGTATGGTGTGGCATGTGGGATCCTCTCCTTGCTAAGCTGTGCCCCCACTGAGAGAGGCACTGGGCCGTAAACCTGGCAGCGAGCTGATTGGCTGGGGCCACGGGGGCGGGGGTGTCTCTGGCTGTGGCACAGCTGTTGGAGGAGTCTGTGTTGGTATCTGCAGCATGTCGACATGTGAAGTACAAAAGATGAATCCTGTTCCTCAGGAGAGCCCTGCATATGTCAACTATATTGTCCCATTAAGCCAATCCATTTATCAACCAACTGAATGCCAATTAAGCTGCACAGGATGGTGCAGGTACTGTATATGATGGGCAGTTGGTGATTCCTACCTACTTTGCTGTGTCTGATCTTGGCACGGACATTTTACGTGTGCCCACACCTTCCCCTTCCCCATTCTGCTTGCTCTGTACTCCTGCCACTGAACAGTCCACTGGGGTGAAGTAGCCCCCTGGAGAGGGCAGATGTACCCCAGTGCTCAGGCAAGAGTGGAGACCACTGCTTTACTGTTCATTCTCTCCCTACAATGAGGAGGAGTCCTAGACCACAATGTCTAATTTAATGAAAGCAAAATCATTGTAATTCTTTCAGGCCAGTTCTACTGCAGCCCATAGCCACAGTCACCCAGGAGAAGAGCTGAGCCTGGACTATTTCACCCCCCCCCCCCCCACACACAAAAATAGCAAAAAATCAAAGAGAGATACTGTACAGGAGCAGTGGCCAGTAGGGGTGTGCAGAGACGTCATTATCTGTATCTGTATCTGTATCTGTATCTGTTCAACCAACAAAATTATCTGTATCTGTATTCGGACAGAAGACAGGACGTGGGCGTGGTTTATACCGGAAGTCACGTTAAATCAGGCAAATATTGTATTTTCTAACCTAATATTCATTGGCAATGCAATGGCATATAATTCATTATGAAATATATTTCCACATCCTCATACTGTACTTTTCATCTCTCTCTCTTTTTTTTTTTTTAACTAAACTAAGTTTTATGAACTGTCTGAACCCCAGCACCCCCCCCCCCCCCCCCCCCCTTTAACTGGTGTACATTGAACAATCAGAAACAGAAAAAAATGTATTATAAATCAAAAGATTCTGTTTTGCATTGGAAATAGAAACTATTTACTGTAAAGATATATAGAAACATATCCTTCAGTTAAAAGGGAATAATTCAATGATGCTGCGTTTGCGTTTCTTGATGCAGTTACTGCAGGTGGATATTAACACATACAGCTAAAAACTAGAGGTTCTAATCTTGATTTTGATGTAGGTTGCAGGGGTTTGAAAGAAATCCAGCTGCCACACCAGGCTTGTGTCTCGCTAACTCCCGCACCTCCTCCTCGATGTGAGAGTTTCCCTGAGTGATAGCCGGGAACGGTCAGCACTCAGCCCGCTGCCTGCTGTGCGCTGACTCGGTGGGGGCGACTACAGAATATAGCGATCACTTTTCAATAATGTGTAGTAAATGAAACGACTAGTTTGTTAGTGAAGTCCTATGTTGCAAACAGAATGGGCATTTTTATCTAGTGGCCATCCACAATGAGATGAATCAATTTGAAGAAACATAATGGCTGACGCATAGAACTTATTTATTAAACGTTTTGCAGCGTGTGTAACTGGTGACATTTCACATAAATGCCGTTTAGATTCCTTGAGAAAAAAAGACAGGATGAACAATGACAACCTACATAGTTCAACAGACATTGAGATCGTTCTTCTCTCACCATGACAGCTTCAGAATTGTATGGTCTCATCTCATTTCCACAGCAACGACTCAAATTGCAATCAGGCATCCTTCCCAGGGAACAGGGTTTCCCTGTGGCCTACTAAGTGCTTCATCTGAAGTCATGGCTTTTTATGCAGGGGTTCCACTTTTGACTGCTAAAGATCACAGCACCAGAGTACAATCCTAGTAAAAGCCTCGCTATGTACTCATAGCAATGAAGACAAATGGCAAAGCCACTAAGGTATGTGAATGGCCTAAGGAACCATGGTCAGGCCATCTGAGGGAACCATAGGGAGAAAGTAGGTCTGTGAAGTATGATTCTTAGGCTGTTTATTGTGAGAGAGCAACTGATACAGAGGTCAATATTTTGGCTCCAGCTGCCGTCATCTCAAAGATAATGTTGCATGACATTTACCGGGAGTTTTCAAAGATGCTGTTTTCTCTTATTTATATTCTCTAAGCAATGGTTGGTTCAGGATGGCTTTACATATCATGTTGCTGTGCAAATGTGCACAATATGTTATGCTGATAGCATGCATACAGTTTGACCATTAGGAACACCTCTATTCATACATCGAAGTAAAGAGGGCTTCTTTGTTTCAACCATCCACCAGCTGTATCGTTATCTCCCGGGCAGCACCTCCTTTTCCTCAAAATCCAGGGGAGGAGAACTAGAGAGGTACAAAGTAAAAAAGTATATACAGAGAGCTCAGTAATGAGAAGAAGAGGAGGAAGGGGAATAGGGATCAAATGAAGACAGCCTCCTCCCCAACCAGCGTCTCGACTCTCATGGGACAACTTGGAAACTCATCTCTTGGGGCAGCACATGGCAACTCATACCTGGAATGCAGCTGGGTTTTGTATGGAATTTGATTCTGGGTACGATTACCATTTGGCAACCCATCATCACTGTTTGCCTTTCAGATTCAGCCCTGATAGCTTTGGATAGCTTTTGTGAGTTATGAGGGACATTTCAGACATTTACAGGAGTTTCTGGCCATCTGGAGGCTTGAAAATGGCTGGTATGAGGCCTTTGGGATTCATGTTCTAAAGCAGGGTGTCAAACTCTAGTCCAGGAGGCCTGCAGTGTCTGATGTGTTTCAACACAATTGATTAATTTAAGTCATTGATTGGTTACTAAAAGATTTCAGGCCTATCTCCAATCTCTTAAAATCTTGGAAAAAGTCATGGTCAAAGAGTTAACAGTTGTCTTGGAAACTCTAATGGCATCATGATGTGTGCTGATGCAGGAGAATGCTCAGTTCAGGTACTGCTTAGTGCATCTTTTGTTACTATTGACCACAGTATCCTGATTTAAAGGCTTAGATGGTCTGTGGGCATTACTGGGACAACCCTGAAATGGTCTTCTTCATACCTGTCAGAAAGAAGTTTCTCAGAGGCTGTTGGTATCCCCTTTAATCTCATCAATTATTACAACTTGCCAACTGGGATGGCAGTGTAGTATAATTGGTATGGAGTTGGGTATGGGTAAGGAGTTAGATTAGATTCCTCGATAGAACACTGCCATTGTACCCATGAGCAAGGTACTTAACCTGCATTTCTTCAGTATAAAGTATTATTTGAGTTCTCACAGGTCCACATTAAGGGCTTCAACAAGAAAAAACGTCTTTACCACACCAGCATAGGTAAAGACTTTCACCAAGGGGAGCCCAGAAAATAACACCCATGCCCTTATTGTGGGCATTCTTTATAACAGTCTTCTTGGGGCATTCCTGCTTGCCGATCAACAGTAGTGATGGTGATTCCAGGTGCGTGCACACCCATAAGTATCCACCCCTCACGCATAATGGGGGCGTACACATCATCAATTCCACACATAATCAAGCAATTATTTGTTCCCTACAGCAAAATATGCGATTAAGAATCATGCCAGCTATGCACATGAATAATGAAATAGAAAACAAGAAGTGCAATAAATGCTACACAAAAAACCATACCCCCTAAATTTACCACATGAAATGTTATTATTATTATTATTATTGCGGCCTGGAATTGTTTTAAGCTCCTGACTTAAAAGGAAACCGAATTTCCCAGTACAAACAGAGATGAGTGTAAAGACTCATCTTTACAATCATGAGTATAATTACATGGGTGGCGTTAGACACAGAATGTGACATTTGGTCTAAACCAGGACAGAGTAAAATGTACAGAAACACTGCTAGTGCTTGTGGAGCTACACCCAACTCTATATTTGTGTTCCTCTTATCTGTGTTGGTGTTAACATCTTACACTATAAGTTTTGGTACAGTAACACTGTCATTGTGTTACTTTAAGAAAGTGTTGATCTAACACTTTTCTGATGTTAAACCAAAAAAAATTGTGTCACTGTCTGAATACTTACGTATTGCGCTGTACTTGTAATTTCAGTAAAGGAGAACCTACCCCTGGACCTACATGATTTCAACCTATAAAACATACATTCCAATCGATGGTCAAAGAGAAACCACCTAAAGGCTAATCTGCTTTTTAGGGACGGGCACTTGTCAGTGATATAGCTGCAGTATAATTGAGTATAGAGAGGTACAGAAGGAGAAGTATAATGAATGAATATGATTTGGTAGATATGCACTTGACAGATGAGGAAAATTATTATATGGAGAAATTTCCTCCTGTGGAATGATGTAGGTCTGTATTTTCAGCCTCAGAAGTACAAAAGATATATCTGACCTCTTCCTATGGCTGGTTAATAAATGGAGTAGATAGCCACAACCCAGATCATGAAAAGAGAGCATCAAGACTTGAAGGGTTTCAGATTAGGAATCACACAGTTAAATACATTCCATACTGTAGACAAGAAAATGAGCTGTATAATACACTTCATCATTTTTGTTATTATGTTTTCCTTCTGGTTTTGAGGGAATACATTTCTCATCATCACTTAATCACTGGAAAGAAATAAGTAGAGAAACATTATATACACAAGCCAACTTTTTAACATTCTGTCATCCTCACTGAATTAGAATTCCAACAGGATTCACAGTCAATATGTTGTCCAGCTGTTCTGAAAATCTGAAAAAAAGGAAATGTGCACATTGGATTTGACATATGTAAACATAAACTATGTGTAAATGTTAATGTAAATGATAATGAAACCATGTCATTCATTTTCATCTTGTTTCTCCAAAACTCTCTTTAAGTTATCAATTGCTCATGTTTATAAGAGTACACAATAACCTTAATTTTGGGCAGGTAAAAATTATTTATCATATACAGTGAGTTCATAATGTTTGGCACATATTTTTTTCTTGATTTGGCTCTGTACTCCATAATTTTAGATTTAATCAAACAATTAACATGTGGTTGATTCAACAAGCGTGAATCTGCAATAGCTGCAACCGCACACAGGCATGCATCCATGTGTGCATGCATCCATGCACACACCCTCACACAAACACATGACCTTTTCTTTGGCTCATGACCAACCTTTCCACAAAATCTTGTGCAAATCTGTGAATTCATTCGGGAGTTATGTGCCTTTTTGTGATAGGCCACGCCCCAATCGGCCTTGAAAGTTACTCAGCTCTACCTTCGGTCATGACCAACGTCCATGCCAAATTTCAGCCTTCTGGGGCGAAAACTTTTTGTGGACCGACCGACCGACCGACCGACCGACAGACAGAGCTATAGAGCTGTGGTCGCAGCTAAAAAAAAAAAAAAAAACCTAGAATCAAGACTAGATACTGAAACTTCTTATAATTGCACTAAGTGAGCAACTGAACACACCCGAGTAATCAAACACGTGTGAAGACATTTGTTGCAAACATTATGACTCCCAGAAATGGGAGGGGGAGGAGGAGCTATGTATAAACATGCTATTATTTATACATGGTGAAACCAAAATGTATTAAAATACTCTTTACAGAGCTAAACCAAGAAAAAAAAAAAAAAAAAAAACTGTATGTGAGATAAGAAAGTAAACAGTTCTGTGTTTTTCGCAGCAAAAACAGTTCCAGTTAAGTGAGAGCTCCTTCACCAATTCCATGATAAATAAAGAGACACACAAAAAAAGGTTTATAGCATACTCTGTGGAAGAATCACACAGTTCAAAGAAAAACAGTTTGAAAGGCTTTGATAGGTGGTAAATTGCTCACAAGGTAAATTAGTATTAATAGAGAAACAGGAGTATATCTGTAACACCCAGGAAAACCATTTCAAATAGTTAACAAGAGTTAATTTGCCCCCAAAACGGTTTTTTGTAACCTACTTGTAACAGGTGTTCATTCCCCTGGTGACTTAGGTGCTATGAATATATAAGACTTAGCTAATAAAAATAAAACATTTATATAATTGCATTTATAATAACATTTATATAATCATACATCCGTATGATCTTTAGAAATAATTAAATCTCAAATTTTGGGATATGAGATTATAACTTGGCTACAAGAGGCAAATTACAAGAGCGCTGCAGCAATGGATGATGAGATGTGTGTCTACGGAGAGTTCAAAACTCGTGAGTTTCTGAAGTTTCACGTGACGGGTATTAGAACGATCATATGCGCTCGTGCGTGAACGTGGAGGCATAAAGCACAGCAGGAGTCAACGCCGATAGATTTGTAGGCTTACAAATGTTCAATGCAAAGCAAGACTCTTCAGTATAACTTAATAAGTTGCTTGCAAAGTTTTCTAAAATATGGAACTATTCAAGCCCAGGAAGATTCACTGTCGCATCAGCATCTTTAGTCCACTCATTTACTTTTGGCATCTCTTCAGCTTCACCCGGAGCTACAATTTGGATACGGACCACTTTCTTAATTTCACTGGCTCTAGCGGTTCAATATTTGGATATTCGGTTTTGCTTCACAAACATGAAAACGAGACATGGTATGTATTTAATTTACGGACAGTGGAAACGTCAAGAGGCTGTTGGGCACTTCTTAAGTACTTATATTTTGATTGTAATTCTCCAAATTAGAGTCCAACAGATCATCAACATTACTTTAGTTGAAGAATGTGTGCAGTAATTAGGACGCGTTTCCGACTGCAAAAGCGCACAGTTATGGTAGATTTATACACAGCCTCCAAAAACAGTGCGATTGCTACCAAAACAGAATAAACTGATTTTATTGTTAACAAAAAAATAATAAATAATAATTTTAAAAAAATAACCTAAAAAACTTTAGGTCCAACTGAAGATTTATTTACTACCGTTTACTGTGGCGGAAGTAGCAGTTTATATGTATTGATAACATATTTGTGGTCATTCTTTCGGACTTCCATTTACTTGTTTTGTTTGCTAAAAGGATGTTGCTATACGCAGGGGTGCATAACTCCGGTCCTAGAACGTGTTGTATTTTGTTCCAGCCAATTACCTTCGATTTCTGGCAGCTCTAGACTACATTTTTTCACTCCTAATCATGAGCATAGTAAAATCTTTAGGATACAGTTAAAATATGTGGCTGTAGCTGGTGCTTATACACATGCCAGATCAATATATGATTGAGCTAGTTAAATGACGGCAGAAGTGGGCACAAAATAAAGAAACGGATCGGCCCTTGATGTGCACCGCTGGTTATAACGTGCGATGCCACGTTCTGTCTGTTTTAGGATGTTGGTGGGAGCACCGGTTGCAAACTCCAGTTTTGACCTGGGCGCCAGAAGTCCGGGCGCAATTTTTAAGTGCAAAATCACCGATGAGTCGTCCTGTGAGGAGATTCGTATGGGTTTGTATTGGGCATAGCCCTTCAAATCAGCAATGCACTCATGAACAATTAAGATATTTTAAACTTTTCAATTGTTGTTTCTATTTGTAATTGTGACATCACTTATGAATATGACTTATGCTATTAGATAGTAATTAGATAGTATCACTGCAATTTGTATCCAAGATTTAAAAGTTTTAGGTATTATCCTGGGCTTAATGCTTTGTAGGTCATCTGACTCATTTTAGTGAATTGATTCATTTAAGTACATACATATATGTTCATTATTACAGTTAAATTCTTTTTGGGCCATCTTCTAAGTGTGCTGCTATATGTAACAAGTTGAACAAGAAGATATAAAGAAGCACTCATGACGTGAATGGCTGCAATCTGTAGTGCAACATGAAAATTGAAATGTATTTCTTTGGCTTGTGTCTACTGAGAAAAGTGCAGTGCTGTACAGTTATTCAAGTGCAGTGTAGCCTCATAAACACTGTGCAAGCATTCTGATGAAAATTTTACTTTTTGTTTAAATGCTTTATTGTACTCCTTTTTGGTAGTTTCCTTTATAGTCTGATTTAAAAGAAAATACTCATATTTAGATACCTCAAATTCAAGCTACAAATTGGTCAGACTTTGGAAGACATTCTGGTGTAATAATTGATTTGTTAATGCCTATGGCCTGAAATTCATTGTCACCAGCCTCACATTAGCTACACAACTGACAAGGTGCATGTTTAGTGGACATACTGACCTTGTGAATAAAAAATGTGAGTGCCTTGTTTTTTGCAGGCATGCAAAATCACAGGAGTTGTGGGAAATACTGCAATTCTGAAACCGACAATCAGTGGCTTGGCGTGAGCATGTCCAGACAGCAGGCTGATGGAAGCATATTGGTATGTAATCCAAACAGCATTTCACCAACTGACTAAAAGGAAATCAAACCGCGTTCCAGAGCCAAAGGCCACTAGTCACTTAAGATGTTATTGCTTTACCTCTGTAAGACATAATGTATATGAAGGAAACATTTCACTTAGCAATTCACATAATGAATTGAAGTCCTGACCAAGTTGAGAACAGGCATACTTTATTATGCCTTGTGTTATCTTCATATCATGTATGCACCCCGTGTCCACAGGGTCAAAAATGACTCACCCTTACCGGACGCCCTGTGATAAAGCCTCTTTCAGTGAATTTTACCACCAGAATTTATATTTTTGTGTTGAAACAACCAGCCACTCATTAACAGATAATGTCTACACCACTCGTTATTACTACAAAACATGTACAGGTTTTATTTCAAAATAAAACTACAAACTACTGAAAAATGATTTTTCAAATGGAATATTTCCAAATAGCTTTGCTAACCCTAGCCCTTTTTTCATTTTCAGTTTCATTTTGCATTTAATCTATCATTGCAATCTTAATTGCTCCTGCATTGGAAGTGTATAAGCTAATTGATTATTAGTCTTAATCATGGCCTTATTTTGTGTTTGAAATTTGCCTTACTTCTTTTTATAGGTCTGTGGACATCGTTGGAAAAATATCTATTCCTCAAAAAAATTGCCACATGGTTTGTGCTACAAATTGGAGGCAAATCTGATGCACTCAGAGCAGTTTATCCCTTGCTACAATGGTACAATGAGATATAATATTTGAAATGTTCCAAGAACCCCATCTTTGCTATGTAGATCCATAGGGTAAAATCATGTTAGTTTTTGTCGGCTGTAGGAATATAAACAGGGTTCCCCGTGAAAACAATGTTTAAATAGTTTTAAAGACTGGATGAGGTCTTGTGTTGTCTTT
This sequence comes from Anguilla anguilla, assembly GCF_013347855.1. NCBI lineage: Eukaryota > Metazoa > Chordata > Actinopteri > Anguilliformes > Anguillidae > Anguilla > Anguilla anguilla. Next base: position 35,569,127 of record NC_049203.1, on the reverse strand, counting down.
TGAAATCAAGGCTGTTGACCAAGCCATTGCTGGATTCCATCAGTCATAGAGAAAAGTTTGATTACACTGCACAAGGAAGACCACTTTTTCTTGCTTTATTTTTAATTTCTCATGGTCAAAAAAATGTGAAAGTACAAAGTAAAACTGTTAAAAACAGTGCTACAAACATTTTGGCCACAAGTAGCCTTCCTAACTGTCTAAAGAGTACATGACAAGTGTTTGAGTTCTTAGGTAATTACATTTGTGCAAAGGGCAATTAGTAACAGCTGACATAGCATGGGTAGATGTGATTGGTCAGAGATAACTTTCATACATATTGTTCGATTAAGATGCATATTGTACACTCAGGAAATCATGACTCCTGTTTGCATTGATAAATGAATATGCTAATGTTAAGAAATGGCAAACGGTCATTGTTTAAACTTCACACATGCAGTTAAGAAATAAGGCTAAAACTCAAGCATAAACATCATGAAAATCAACATTAACATTTACTTGTAAATAACCCATATCAAACTATTAATGTGAAACAAGAGCTAAGTTCTTCACTCTTCTCTTCTAGATACCCCGGAATCTTTAAATCCAGAAAGATTTTCTTTTTAGAACTTTTCTCTGTATACATACAGAGACATATAATGTATATATACATTCATATGTATTTTATACTTTTTCAAAGAATGCTTTTACATTTTTGTTGTGTGGTTATTTATCACATCAGGTTAGATTTATCTCCTGTTAGGATTTTGTGAGGAGTAGGTGAGTGTTAGTTATGGTCCTAATATGGGAAGCCATAGAATTGGAAGAGGGTGCACTTTATTTTCAACCACTATGCGTGTTTATGTGTTACATTTATATTTACTATTTACCAGTTGAGCCTGGCTGAGCAAAAAGTTGACTGGGCTATCAGATTTGGCTGCTTGGTAGCCCAGAGTGCTACCAACACATTGGTTTAGGATTTGGCCAACCCTGGATAAATCAGTGAGAATAGATGACAAGAGAGAAGCTACTTTACTGAATGGCTGCATATTTTATCTCATTATATTCAGATAAAATGCCCATATTCATTTTGCGATGGTGCATCATTTTGTTTCAGATCGCAGGAGAAGCCAGGATGATGAATATGAATTCTGCCAAGCTGGAATATCCAATTTTATGATGGAGGTATATCAATTGCTCTGCTGTCAGAATGTGCTCTTTACTGGTTTTATACAGCTGTGTGCTGCAGTATGACTGCATTTACATTGATTGTAATGGTCATGTCTGTGTGCAATAGGGCTTGATTGTTATGGGCACCCCTGGGGCTGCTCACTGGGCTGGCTCTGTTTTGGTCTACAACACATCAAAAGATAATCTACCGGTGTTCTATAAAGAAGAGAGCTCTGTGCATGCTGGAAGCTATTTAGGTAAAGTGCATTTCCCATGCTACTGCACTGTACACACTGTGCACAACATGTTTAGTAACCAGCGTCTCAGTAGTGAATGTGCACTTGAAGGTCTTACTGTGAATGCAACCAGCCTGGCATAGCTTCATCTGTGGGAGTAACTGCTAATGCCCTAACACATTTGGAGGAAATGTTATAATTTCTTGCCAAACGTCCTACATCAATGAAATAAAATGGCTTTTGAAAATGTTACACTTCAGTCTTAATATAACACAGTCAGCTTGTACTGACGTTTGTCTGATGTTTTGATGGCTATAAACCAGCTTAATGTGTTTGAAAACCATTTTTATGTGACAGAAAAATAATATTAAAAAAAGGCAATCAGAATGTTTTGGTAATAACTGTATGATGCTTTTTGCAATGGCAGCCTGAGTGATGTTATTTTGTGTAATGGGAGCCGGTGTATTATTATTATTTTTAATAATAACAATTTATTATTATCAGTTAATTATTAATTTTGGATGGTGTATCCTTGAACAGGATACTCTGTTGGGGCAGGCCACTTCAGTCACCCAAACAGAACAGACGTGGTGGGAGGGGCACCGCAGAGTGAGCAGATTGGTAAAGTAAGTATATTTATGATTTTTACCCGTTATGGATGGACTGCATGGGACTACACTGAATTTAGTATGCCCAGCCTCACATTTGCCATTTTGTGTTCTGTCTCATCTGTCCTGAGGAATGGCAGCTCAAAATGCCCAAGCATTGCATTCTAATAAAACTAGCGAGGTTTCAGTACAGCCTTCGTGTGTGTGGCTCATGAGGAATGTGATAGTGAGAAGGATGCATGTGTACCTTGCCGTGGTTCATGTGACCATCAATCTCACAGAACTAGCGCTCTTATAGCTCATTTCTTTGCCCTGTACTTTTGACAGTGATTTTGTCAAAATCACTTTTAATTCACATTAATTCTGAAGCTCAGTTATGTGAGCTGCGTACAACTCAAACTTTATAAATAAAGTTTGATTGATTGATACTCATCTGTAGAATATCTGGTGCTGAACTAATAAGAAGTACTGAATTCAGATGAATTCTTCTGTGTCTTTGTGGACACAGGAAATGTGCATGTTTTTATTTATTTATTTATTTATTTATTTATTTATTTATTTATTTATTGTATTTGTCCAATTGGGAGTATTTTCCAGCAATTTATAGTGCTCGATAGTAAAAGTTCAGTTGTTGTTGATGTGATGTGATTCTGTCCATTTCTGGCCTGGAATATTGTTTCGGCTAATTTAAATATATTATTCTTAACCAAATAAATGTAATTGTCTTTAACTATAGTTTTGGAATGAAGTGGCTAGAATGGTATACAGTGTGTTCTTTTACACCGATATAGGGTTTTCACTTCACTCACACATTGTGTACATCAGGGGTCCTCAATCGTATCCAGAAAGGGCCGGTGTGGGCGCAGGCTTTTGTTCCAACCAAGCAGTAACACACCTGCTCCTACTAAGCAACCACTAGAGTCTTTGCTCATTTAGTAGAATCAGGTGTGTTACTGCTTGGTTGAAACAAAAGCCTGCACCCACACCGGCCCTTTCTGTATAAGATTGAGGACCCCCTGGTGTACATCATCTATTTATATATGCAAATGAAAGAATAAATAAATGCAAGATTATCAATATATTTTGACCTGACTTTCGTGGTGAATGTGCAGAATATTTTCCAAATGGGTTTCGTCGAGTTTTAACATTTTGTCTTGTCAGTTTTTTGCTTGAATTTTGGCAAAAACTAGTGCAGAGGTGGGCCATATATGTTTCTGGTTTTTGTGCCAACTTCTGGCCTTAATTAGTTAATTAGCCGGCATTTTTAACATTTACACCATCTGACATTGAAAGACTATTTGCAGACAGGGAGAATAATCTAGGACATTTGGATGCATTCCAAGTCTGTCTCTTTTGGCCTCTGCACTAAAATATGTGAGAATATCTTGAAAACTCATATTTTCCTATAGGGAAAGGTAAAGATACTCAACCATTATAGAGATTCAGATGACTGGAAAGAAATTACATTTGTTTACAAAAGAATCCTGCTTTTTCTATTTTTACCCTTTTTACAGTGAAACTGTATCTTGACTTTAACTGGGCCTTGCCAATCTTGTGAATTTATGGCCTCAACCTCCTCTCTCTGTTCTAGGTGTGGATATTCAAAATTGAATCTAAAAATCTACAAATCATCTTTGAAGCCCCAGGCAAGAAGGTGAGAGGCATTAACAGCCAAATGCTCATTGATTTTAATTGGGTGGATGACCATTCCATGTGTGTGAATGTGTGAGGTCACTTCTTTTCCTGTTTGCAGCTGGGCTCTTATTTTGGCGCAGCCGTCTGTGCAGTTGACCTGAATTCAGACGGGCTCTCTGACCTGCTAGTGGGAGCTCCCATGTACAGCACTGTACGGGAAGAAGGACGCGTGCACATCTACATGAACAATGGAGCTGTGAGTTAAGTCACATTCACTGCTGTCTACAAATGTACCCATACAGTTCAGCACTGACTTGGAATGGCTCATGAAAGTGCTTTTTTGCATTGGAGCTCTTTTCTATGCCTGCGGGCCTCAGGTGACATCCTCTCTGGGCCCTCATGTCAATGAACTAATGTTTTGACTATGGTGACTATGGCCAGGACTTAAATGAGTTGGTCTAGACTAAAATAAGTTATTCAAAACTGTAACAGATGCATAAGCGCCAATGGAGGGTGTAAGTTAATTTATAATTTAATCATTTTGACAGTTGACACTTTCCAAAGAAATTAAAGTGTGCACTCATCCATGATATGTGTATTCAAATAGTAGCATTTCACTTACAACGTTAAATATAGCTTTCTATTGTCGGCATGCAAGTCTAAAGAACAATTTCAAAGTGAAAAATAGTCATTCCACAGTTTTGAATAACCCCCCATATCAATAAAATGCCCATTTTAGGGCTCTTAAAATTTGATATTGATGAAAGAAACCATATTTGGCTAATTTTTCCATTGTGGAAGATTTTGATCACTGATGACTTTTTGTATCCATTCAGACACATCGTTGTGTGCAGCTGGTGCTTTCTCTCAGACTGGGCTTACTTTGTGGATGAGCTTTAGAAGGGATGTTTGGCACTCAGTTGTATCTATTACAGTGACTTCTCTATGTCCAAAATGAGTTTTCGCTCACAGTAGACTGGCATGCAAGTGTCAGAAAGTGTTTTACATCCCCATACATCTCGCTTCAGTGGCCTGCATTAAACTGAGGCTATTTTAGTCATGTTTATTAGAATATGAAATGTGGAAAATCAGTTTTGGGATCTGCTGAGACATTCCACAAGATTTTGTGTTTAGATAGGCTGGATAATTGTAACCCATACTTCCTGTAAATTCAAGCTACATATGTCAACCCATGCTAGTTAGCTGTACCCATTGCTGCATACAATTTTAACAATTCAGTATCTCTGGTTATTTCTTTACTTATGACTCAATTATGGAGTGTATGACAGTATTATCTCATTATTTATCAAATCAGGTCTGAGTTCAAGGTTTTGCACAAACCCTACTTTTGATTATGCAGAGTTTCCTGTCTTGGGATAAATGTAGTGTGCCTGGCAGTTAGATTCATGACATTTGTTTGAAACACAGTATGCTAAATGACAATCATGATATGCTAAACTTCCCCTACAATGCTGAGAACAGGAAACTCTGCATGACAAGAATAAATAGCTTCGGAATGCCTGTATTAATGAACTGTTACAAAGGAACATAAATCCTGGGGCTTTTTTCCAGGCTAATATGTTGGAAGAAGAGTTTGTATTGATGGGTAGTGACACCTATGCAGCAAGGTTTGGAGAAGCCATCACAAATCTTGGAGATATTGATGACGATGGCTACCCAGGTAATTTAATCTTAATATTAGGAATGTTTCACCCATTTTTTATGCATCATGTAACTTTGAGAATTTCGACGTGTATTCTGTGAGCACTGCAAATGGATGTAATGGATTAATAATATGTACTGGCGTTCAACGTTGTTCAGGATGTGGTCAGAGTGACAGAATACTCCCAGCTGCAGAGTGAAACCCACAGGCCCCATATTATTCAGTTGCAGCTGACGTAGCCACGGTGTTCCTCACAGCAGCGTCTGTTAAAGCCAGTAGCCAGGGGTGCCGGGGGGGGGGGGGGGGGGGGGGCGGTTTGGACGGATGGCCTACCACAGGAGCACAGAGAGACATGGTACAAATTAATACTCCACGTTGGGAACACTGCTGAGCACGTCCTCGTCTTGGACGAGAAGATTTGCGTGCCAGAATGGTTGTTAAGGGGAAAGTCCGCGTCACTTGTGGATTTGAACACAAACGGAAGACAGCTGATGCAGGACGGAGGGAGGCCTTCATTTCATTATATCCCTGCAACCCCAGCTGTGGATGTGTTACAGATGTGGCAGTTGGGGCACCACAGGAGGACGATCTGCGAGGGGCTATTTATATCTACAACGGGAGGAGGAGAGGGATCACGCAGACTTTCTCCCAAGTAAGTGGTAGCAAAGGATCCTGAGAGTTTGGGGTTGGAAGTGTGTGTGTGTGTGTGTAGGGGGGGGGCGGTGAGTTCCTCCCAGTCCCTGACCAACGCTTTCCTCTGTACTATGATGGCTGTCCTAGTTCTCCACACAAAGGAAAAAAGTAAATATCTCCAGGAATTTGAAGAAAAAAGTTTATTTAGATAACTCTTGCAACTCTCTGCATATTGAATATTTTTGTTTTTATTTGGTGCACTGTTGCAGAAATGGAACAGTATAACATTTTCTGAATCTTCACTTAATGTGAATCTGTTCACCTGTGACCATCAGCGCATCACTGGGGCCATGCTGGGTAATGCCTTCAAGATGTTTGGTCAGTCTGTGTCTGGAGGCATCGACGTGGATGGAAATGGCTACCCAGGTGAGCTCCGCTGTCACTGCACTCTCACAGTAGAGAAGAGAGGGCCCATCAAGCTTTTCACTGGCAGCTTATAAGCATACTGTGGGCGGCATGGTGTCGGTTAGCGCCCGGGGTGTTGGGAAGGAGAAGTTGCTGGAAGCTTTCGCAGGCATTCTGTGAAATATAGTGTGCAGTGTGCCCATCTAAAGATCACACATATCCAGTTTCTTAATTTCAGTTGCTTTGCTTGAAGTATTCAGATTGTTAGCACACTTGTTACTTGAGGAAAATTAACGAAAAGAGGTTGACACCAATGATTCCACCCCATCTATTTTCAGCTCCCCAACTGCCACTGGGCATTATGCCCCTGTGATTTTTCAGGGCAAGTGAGCAGGGAGGATGTCTCAACAGACTGTCATAGATAGATCGAGGACATATGAAGGGAACTGATTTTCTGCAGCTGGTGCATGTGCTGAGAAAACCACTAAATTTAAGGGATGCTTTTCCAGATGTGACATCCATAAATCTGCCTTTGCCCACAGATATTGCAGTCGGGGCCTTTCTGTCCGATTCAGCAGTGATACTCAGGTGAGACTTTCACAAGGAATGGATAACCAATAATAGCTTCTATACGAAGGCTTGGCAAATCAATATGCAACTGAACCCTGCTATGGCAAATACTGCGCTCTTGTTCATAAGGCATGGTGATGTTTTGAAGGATCTTCTTTCAAGGACAACTTGAAAAAAATCCCAATTAAGCATAGGCTCTCACTAATATAATTGCCTTGAACAATAAATGAACACTAAAAGAGCACTAGCCTTGATAGCTTGTGGCCAGTGTAGGTTTATTTCTGTGGGATCCATGAAACAGATGTGTTAGCTGATGCAGTCTCCTTTGCTCTGACAGGACACGAGCTGTGGTCGTTGTGGAGGCCTTCATAATTCTGCCTGTCAGCGTGAACCGCAGCCAGCCTCTGTGCTCTGAGAATGGCCAGCCTGCCGTCTGTGTCAATATCAGTGTGTGCTTCAAGGTGCAAGGTCGACGGATATCTGGAAAAATAGGTTAGTTAATGCACCCATGACCCTCTATACCATTTACTGTTCTCTACGATGATGAAGGCTCTTACTACTGGTCAGCCTGTGTACTGACGTCTTAATCATTTATTGTGCTATTTAGGGGTGGTAATCATTTAGGGCCCTATTTTTGCAGTCAATGCACTACAGTAAAACTAAGGAGAATTGAGGAGTGTCCAACTCAATTTAGGTCATTTTGTGGCTAGAGGCTGTAGCATGCCTGTGGTGCAACTGTAAAAGAGGTTGGTTTAAGAGGAATAAATTATCTATAGTTTGTGGTGGATGTTTGGACCAGCTTGACTGCTTTTTCCCTTTGATACCACTGCCTCAAGCCCACAGTGAACTGGCAGCTTTAGCATGTCTGATACCTACCTGGGAGATGCAGAGTCACAACATGCTCATTTAGGGCACCTCAAAAAAGCCTCAGGCAAATATCACGGCAACATGCTAACTTGAGTATGAAGATGTGGCTTGTGCTAGTTATTTAGCCAGATAGAAGCCAAAAATGATTTTTATGCTTCAGTGCTATGGTTAAAGAATAAAAGTGTTTGCTATAAAAAATGTCTCATTGAGAGTGCGATCAGTCTGAAAAATCAGTTCAGAGTTTATTAGTAATACCTGCCAAGGATTTCACAGCAGCTTAAATGCGTTCAAATGTATGTAATCCAAAAAACACAAATAAATAACTATCCACGGAAACACACAAATCAGAGTACTGGAAATATATTTGGTCTGTTATAAGCCTTCTACAACTTGATTTTCCAGCAAGGAGGATGGGCACTGTTTTATGAGTTTATAGGTAACTGAGTATTAATTGTTTGTGTTTTTTTATGTTGCACACATTTGAGCTTGTCACTGTATCCCGTCAGGTAGAATATATTAAGGCTAGGTGCAACTGATAAACACTACACTGCTTCCCACATATAAAGAAAGATGGGAATAATATCAAACCATTCACAAAAGAAGCCAAAGATAGCAGGTCACTGAAAAGGAGGTGTATTTTCAGAAAGTGGATTTTGACAGGAAGGTCTAATAAGATGAGGTGTGATTTTTGGTTAATTTAAATTAATGTGCTCATCTGAAAAATTTTAGTAGCCTATTTAAAAATAAGACAGCAGTAATGTAACACTTACAGTAAAAATACTCAAATTCTCTAAATGTGGAATAGAAACATCTTCAATTCCTATGCTTTTGTATCTTGTAGATGTTTTGTATATTCTAGATGTTCTGCTGTGCATACCTAATGTATACTGCATTTATTTAAGAGTCGCATATCTTGGACAAACAAAATTGACTTATTATGAAATTATTCTGAATTGATTATGGTCAAATTAGTGTCATTAATAGTCACACTATTATGTGATTGCTTGTCTGCCCCTTATGTTTACTGTTCTTTTATGCACATTTGAAAGAGCACTATATGCCAGTCATAGTTAAAAAGTGATTTGGATGGGTTAAAATGCAGATTCATTATTCACCACCAGACTTGCACAACTCCAAATGCCTTTATTGACCCCCATTGTGCTGCCAGCCCCATTTTGATGCCAAACGATTATTGCAGAACATATAACAATATGAGCAACTCCAGTATCACCCTGTTGGACAAGCAAGGATTAATTATGAATATGTTCATTTTCTGAATCCAGCAGTTCCAACAGGCAATGCCCTTGATAAAATGTCCAGCATTCTGAATACTGAACACAAGAGATATTGCGTGCTAGAACCCCTCACTTAACCTACATGTAAAATATATTTTATGCGATTTAATTAAATAATTATTATTTTAAATGAGAATTATCCATTAAATCACCAAATTAATTAATTGATAGGTCAGTCTACAGTGCACTGGTGGAATCAACCAACAAGTCAAAACAAGCTCTATACCAGGTGTTAAGATTAAATTATTGAATTCAATAAGAAGCAGTCAATTATATTAACGAATCGAAAACATACATTCTTTATTGAATGCAGGCACAGTACTTCTAAATTACACAACAGAAGACATAATACAGAACATTAAACAATTAATCTAGAAATACCAGAAAAGAGAGAGAGAGAGACGGATAAGCCAGACCTTGCCAAAGTATCACCCACATCCAGTATAAGCACCACAGGATGAAAGGAAACCAGCTACAAGCACACAACCAAGGAACAACCACCAAAATAAAAAGAGGAAGACTCTTCTTCTTCAAGGCTCCGAAACCAAACGTAACACAACAAACTTTTTCCTGTGGCTTAAATCTTAAATACCTTACCCAGCATGGCTGGGCACACCAAAGTTTTGCAAAAAAGAGTACTATGAAGTTTCTAAATGGCAACTGAGTGTGGATTCTATATATCTTTTATTTCAGTGCTGGGCACCCTAGTCTTGTAGTAGGCTTCTAGTTCCCTACAACAGACCATGGGTACTTGACTGCCTATGTGCATTCACCTGTTGGGTAAATTCACAATTATTTCAAATAGCTAATATATTAACATTTAAGGTAGGACAAAACAAAGTAATATCTCATTATTTACACATTCCAACTCTTCACTCTGCTTGCTGAAATATTACTGATTGCAGACCTTAAATATTTATTGTTCAATCTCTAAAATATTAAATGTTGTCACTAGAAATATTTTGAATGTCAATGGGCTCATGCAGGGGCAGATCCTGTCCACTACAGGTTTAGATGATGCTAAAAGTAACATCGTGGACAGGTTTTTGTGAATGCGTTGGACAGCATTACATTACATTCATTTAGCAGATGTTCTTATCCAAAGTGACTTTCAATATTGGAGAAACATAACTGCATTCACTGGATTAATTCAAGCAATGCTGCTAGACCTGGGTAACAATGTTCTCAGATAACATGACATTCACATAAATCAGTACTGACTCATGCATTTAGTTATAGATCATATCTATTCATGCAGGAATTATAAGGTGGTTTATCACCAATTGGGCATCATTTTTACCTCTTCTCAGCATGCACTCATTGAGAAGAATATCAGGTTGAGACATGGCTGTCTCTACTTCACCTTCTCTGTGTGAGATGGAAGACTAAGTCAGCGAACTCTGCAACACCTTACCTGAAAATTTTGAAGGCTCTCACACACTGATCTCTCCACAAACCACAACAGTTTACTGAACTCAAGCTAGTGTGCCTCAGTTGCTATTTTTACTGTCTCCATCTGAAGATGTTTGAGCTGAGGCACATTAGTTCCTGCAGTCCACATGCCCCCAAGCCTGAAACAGCTCTCGACCGGCTCTCTACAACTCTACAGGCCAATAATGAAATAAACTCAAAGCCCTTCAAGTTCTTTGCTTACCCAAGAAAGATGCAAAGTTTTGAGTACTTATTTCAGAAATATATGTCATTGACATATTTCCTGATGTCAATGACATTTATTAGTGACATGTATCAGTAACATTTATATGCAATGTTTAAGATGGATCATTTTTAGGAAATGACAAAATGAGGTACAGTGGTGCACCAGGCAAACAAACAAAAGTGGTGCCATGAGGCAAACAATTGAAGATACTTTAAGTGGCTGATGAGAGGGATTTCATATTATAATGACTGATTTCAGAAGATTATGTAGAGATTAAGTTCAGATTGTGTGCTATATTGCAGAGCGAAGTCAGTTTCCATGTTTGTCATTATTAATTGAAACCGTAATTTTTCCTATACACGGTGATATCAACAGTAACAATGCCCTCCCTGGGATGACCTTTTTAAAATCAAAACACAATGATGTTTGCAAACACTTTTCAAATTTATATATATGGTCAATAAACCCAGAAATGTGGGTGTGCGATTTCTCTTGCTTACTTTATTTGCTTTCTGGTTAGCTGAAGACTATTTGTATTTGGTAATACAAAAGTATGAAAGTATTTGATTTCTCAGGCATGCCATGATATGAGTGCCCTCCCTTGTTTTTATTAGCCATGTTAGATATTTTGTGACTTTTGTTCTCTTCCGCCAAACAGGACTGCTGTATGTCCTCACTGCAGACGTGACTCACTTGCAGGCCTTTCCCTATCGATTCTACTTCACTGGGAACGGGACGTCCAACACAACGACCGGGCGGGTCAAGGTCAAGCCAGAGAACCTAACCTGCGTCACTCACACAGCCTTCATGAGGGTGAGCGTCCACCACATCTTCAGCCCCAAACGGAAGCACCGACCTGGGGTACACGCCATGGAAACGCAAGCCGTGTAGTGTGGCCGTCATCAAACGTAACCAGACACTGTCCAATGTACTAATTCATAAGCCATGAATTAATCCAGAGTAAGGAAAGAGATTATACAAAGTTGAGAGTGCGTATCATTTTCTAAAGGAGAGAAAATTACAACAAAATTATAACGGTTTACGGTGTGAGTTTACATTCTAATCTCTGGCTCATGCTATTCAGGGCCATCCGATCCATCTCATGGTTAATAGAGAGTAATTAATTATTCCCTCCTGTTTTCAAATCATTATTTAAAGCCACGATGACTGTGGTGTCCATAAACAATGCCCTCAGAATTCCCATCAAAGCAGGTGTGCTTTTCATATGTTTTATATTGCGAATAATTAATGGATAATTTGAGTAATTAATGTCATACCAAACAGAGGTAAGGGGGACTCAGTTCAGTGCTCCATTCTGAACTGCAGGTTTACATGGCAAATGCAGAGGAACAATAGCAGGCTATCTCTATCCCTCCATCCCTCTCCTCTCTCCCTCACAGTGCCTCTTTTGTTTTTCCTTTTCCTTATTCTCTCCTTGTTCCCCCCCCCCCAGTCTCACACTCACACACTCTCACACGCACACATCCTGCTTGTATATGCATACACGCCTGAGGAGACGGCTCAATCGCTGTGTAGGTGATCTTGACACGCCCTGGCGTTGTGGGTCTCCGGCCGGAGGCGAGTGAAATATGATATTCTGTTGATGAAGGTCTATCGTTCTGCCAGTGGCGTGCAGCATCACGCTTTAACCACAGCATTGTTTTTGCAGACCAAACCCAGGCGTGGAGCCGCTTCCAGTAAACATGCGGTGGAGGTGGTTCAGATAAAACCCCGGTCTCACTCATTCACTGCTCTGTGAGAACTGCACCCCACCCCTTTCTTTTTATAATGATGTTTTATTTTCAGGGGAATTTGTGTGGGGTTGAATTTTAGTGACACCACAAACTGGCAACCTCGAAAAGTGAAGCTCACCATCATTTAGAGATCCAATCAGAATTTTTTATGGCTACTGCGTTAGTAATATGCATATGTAAATTTGAATGGCATTCCCTTTTGAGAGATTAAAAAATAGATGCTATAAATATAAAAAAATTCACACAGAAGTGAAAAGCATTGTGTGTGGATCTGTTGAAGCACTTATCCCTTGCCCATATATTGTGTTCTCTTCGACCACCTTGAGGACCATAAAGGGCAAACCTCCCAGCTTTGACTTTGAGCTGTGCCGCCCAACTGTGTCCACTCGGTGCTGGAAGGATTGCGCTGGTCCGCAGGGCCTATAGCGGTGGCCAGAGTCCAGCTCTTTTACTGGGACGCAGTAACATTGTAGCGGAATGCAGGTCATGCATCGCGCTGTTGTCCAGCTCAGGCCCAAGGGGATGGGATCCCATCACCACAGTCAGTGGACCCTGAGATTTGGGACCTGCCAGACTCCTCTCCAGAACTTTTCAACCATTAACAATGGCAGAAAAAAAATGCAGAGGGCAAAGAATACAGCAGAGAAAACATTGAGAAAGTGGTACGATATATGTACCAAATCATAAGCTGCGCATTGTGCATATGTGTATGTATATATATGTATTTGTATATGCTCTTTACATCCATATTGGGTGATCTGTGTAGGAATTGCATTTTTATACAGTCTTCCCCATTTTAAGGAATCAAAAGTAATTGGGCAATTGGCTGCTTGGCTGTTTCTTGGCCAGCTGTACATCTTTGCGTAATTAGTTTATGCACCCAGTACTTTTGCATTTAACTGCATTTATATAGTGGCATGGTTGCATACTCAGTTCTGATTGGCTGGGAGGTGTGCTTTATTTTTCACAAACGTCCAGCTATGAAGTAGCTTGCCTACATGGGTAGGGTAAATGGCAATGGAAAAACATAAATATAAATGCAGTGTTGGGTCTAACCATACCCAAGCATTGGATGCGTGAAAGATAAATGGTTCAATTTTGAGGGCCTTGATCAAAAGAAGCTGCATTCTGATTTGGAGAAATCCTTGTTTATTTGGTTCTGCACTCTTTGCCAAACAAGTATTCCTGTTACCTACAAAGTTTTTATACAAAAAGTGAATTTGGCAATCAGCTTGTGAATTGGTGAGAAGCACTTTTACTCTAACAGACTGCTCAGTCTACCTGTAAAGCCACGTAGTGGGGTTTGTTGGCAAGAAAAAAATTAATGCTGGCAAGACTATGTTACGGTTGGCTATAAAAAAAGTTATGTGAAGATGGACACATCTCTTGACACTGCTGCAAGTATGATGGGCTATTGTAACAGTTGGCTTGCTAGCAATTTACAGCAATAAATACATTTTTAACTGCTTTAGAATGCTTCTGGAGGCTGCTGGTGATGTCACTGACCATTATCTTAGGGGATTTTTTCTTCACAGCTTTTAAAAAAATCTGTCATCATCTGTGGTTGCTTCCCTTGACCGACTTCATTTCTGAGAACCCTAGTGGTTTGTTTATTTTTCAAGAATTTCCAAACTGCTGTACTTTATATATACATTTTCCTTGCTGTTTTATTGAATTCTTCTGTTGTTCCAGCTTACAAATTAGTTGTTTTTCAGCCATAGTTAGTCTTACTGGTTTTCATGATGGTGTATACCTCTCTCTGACACGAAATGCATTCTCCACAGATGAAAACTAAGGCTAAAATGCTGCTCTTTTATATGTGAACAATCCATGCAAAAGAAAACACCCGAGCAACAGTTAACACTTGTCAGTCATCCATTAACTTACTTTTACACATAATAAAAATGGGGGACTCAGCACAAAAACATGTTTCTCTAAAATGGGAAAACATATAACAATGTAAATACCATGAAATAAAAGCAGATTGTCTGTACTTCTGTCTTATATTTATCTTTTGATCTCAAATCCAAGTGTCTTCAGTCGACAGTCACAGATTTTAATCTATTGTCCCAATACTTTAGGAGGGCAATGTATGCATATAAAGGGCTGTACTTCCTACATGGATTACCTGGAATGGATGTAATACCCTTAAATTAAAGCTGATAGTCTGAACTTTAACCTCATGTTAATTCATTCATTCATTCATTCATTGATATTGTTTCACTTGAAATTCAGCAACCACAGTCTGCAGAGACTGGTCAGGACCTCTAATGTACATGATGAGCTAAACTAGTACTCTTTCTGTTTTCTCTTCTCCCCTGCAGCGAGATGTCCGAGATATATTCACCCCAATCCAGTTTGAGCTGAAATATGAGCTGGGAGAGCACAGTCCTCCTGAGGAGGTGACCGGGAGCTTCCCCCCTCTCAAACCGGTCCAGCAGAGGAGGGAGGACAGTAATCAGGTTGCCAACCAGGTATACTTACCGCAGCTTCTATGCAACTTCATGTATTTGGTTTACATGAGCAGATGCTAATTGTGATGCTGAACCTGCGATGTAAGGCATGTGCTGTTTTATTGTCAGTGTGTTCAAATGTGTTATATGTCAGTACATATAACAACACTTTTTGTTTGCTCTATATAGACTTAAAATGATCACAAGGAAAGAATAGCTGTGTAACTTCTGCTTCATTATAATTAAGACTGCACAATGGCATCTTTAACAATGTTATAAACTTGTCTGACAGAATATGTTTTAGAACATTCAATGAAAAAAATTGAATAAATTATTTTACATCAGGGTGTTGCTGGGTCTGAGGCATAGCTATTGGGGAAAAAATAGGGATACATCTGACATTATTTTGGGGGGTTTACCAAGGTTTTATGCACCTTGTGCATTAAAGTAATAAAATAAATGTCTGTTAAGTCACTATCTATCGCTGAATTAGGTAACACAATGGTGATTGAGCCTATTATTATATTCATTTATATTATTATTATTATTATAATTTATGATTAAAGAACTGGGTGTCTGTGGCGACATTCCCGGGAAAAAATCACAAGCGGTGCATAGTTAGTGACGCATTTTCCATCACCCATCAGTGGTTGGTCCGCCAGAGAGGGTAGGCGGAGCTAACGCAACAGGCTCGCTCTTGAACTCACTTGTTTGTGAGCGACGTACTGTTTTTTTTCCAGTGTCTGCTAGCGTAGCAGCCAATAATGTAATAACTACCGTTAATGTAATAACTGCCAATAACGTAATAATTTTTCCGTTCTTAATGTAATAATAGTCGATAATGTAATAACTTACCAATAATGTAATAAAATTTCTGAACCAATAACATAACATTTTGCACATAATGTAATACGTTATTAGATTATTGACTGGTTATTACATTATTAGCTGGGTTAAAAAAAAATCATTAAAAATGTAATAATAGGAGCCGATAATGTAATAATATAATTGTATCACTATGTATACGTTTTATTTATTATCAAGTGTCAGACTTCGATAACACTTAGGCCTACCCTTACTGTTGCTTCTTTCAAACAGCTGCTCAAAAACCAGGCCAATCCTGACCCCTTAGTCCTAACTCTGAGAAAACACACACACACACACCTACTCTCTCTCTCTCTCTAGGAATTAATTGTTTGTGTAACTTGATGGTTAGACTTATCTGCAGGCCTGCCTTATACTCCTTTGCCATTTGAGTACCAAATTAAGTGGGAGCACACGTTTGCAAACACAGACAATTACTCTTATGTTGTATAATTTGAAATCTATACCTCTTTGAAGATGCTGTGTTCTCAAATAAAAAAGACCACCACTTCTTTCCATGAAAAATATAATCTTTAATCAAGTGTATTTAAGTAACTTCTTACTACTAAATTGCATAGCTATTTGCACAGCTAACGCTAGCTACCGGACCATTTCAAGAAAGGCAACATTAGTTTAGACAACGTTGCGCACAGTATCCATCTCTCATATCAGGTAACGTTGCGTTAGCTAGCTAGCTAATGTAATTAACACAATCTAATGTCAGCTAACAATTAGAAAAAACGATAGCTAACACTACCGACCGGTACCGACCTTGCAAACCATCTATCGAATGCAATGCTACCTTGTTGCAACCTTGCAATGTAGCTAACTGAAGGCCAGTTCAGATCAATGATTCGCAACGAGACTGTGTATGCAACCTGCAAAATTCCAAGATGTCTCATTGTAAACGTTCTAAAACTGCACTTAGCGATTTGACAAGGTGGGTCTTTTGAGACCCCAGGCAACGGCTTCAGACGCTCTGCAACTAACCAGTTCACACCGCTGCAATTTTTCTCTGCAACATTCTAAAACCGTTTTGTCTCCTTTGCGAATCATTGATCTGAACTGGCCTTAACGTTATCGTTATTTACATTGCCATCAAGTTCATCAATATATTGATCGGAATAAAGCCAGGGTATAGGTGCAGCAGAGCGGGTCTGATTTCTGTGTAAAGATGTCAAGCCGGAGAAAACTAAATAAAAGAATATGGCAGTATGGATTAGCGTTGTTATTATTTTATTACGCCTCCTTCAGCCTTGATGCCCTTTTTTGGTGAAATCTCCTTTGTTTTTGTTTTATTCTTCTTGTTCTGATTGCTAATTTAACACCCAGCTCCGCTTTATTCTCGAACAGTTTGCTAGCAAAACCAGAAACACCAGCGGTAACATTTTGCAAGGCAGTTGTTTCAAAAATATCACACAGCAATCATTCACGAGAAAGACTGTTTAGTGTGCACGAGATACATAATTGTACAAGCCGCAGCAAATCCCGCAAATTCTTCTCTGCAGTGTAAAGATGTTCATACCGCGCACAAGGTGGATAAAGAACGTCTGTGGAAATTGATCATCACTAATTCTACCCCAGGTCTGCTACAGCATTTTAACCCGGCTCGGCAGTGTAAAGACAGCTTAAGTTAGCCTAATGTTAGACAATGAATGAGTATGTACATAACGTTACTTGTATAACAACCATTTTTTATTCAGTAAATAATTAATGTAATAGTTGGTGTGGCCCAGGTGCCAACTGACTGACGTCACACAGGCGACACTGGTTGGATCCGGTTGGATCTATGGGAATTGAGGTCCAAAAACACACCTGCAATTACCGCTTCTCGCCATTGGTACCGCCAAAGAGAACGAAACGGAAATCTTCGAGATTGTAACTTTAATGTTGGCATCCTCTAACCCTATATTAGCACATCATGAACATAGAAGAAAAATGTTTAATACTTGGTTGTCCGTCCCCCATGTTGGAGTTTTTTCTTGTTTTGGCCAGACTCACATAGTCGTAAAATTTTCTTACCACGAAAAATGCCTGACTAGTTTACATTCTGAACAGAGGTGAATGAAAGCGAAATCTATCGCTGTTACTGTCACAGCACTTTCGACACAAGCATTATTTTGTGTCTGACAAGAAAATGAAAACCACCTCTTGAATTACAAATCAACAATAGACTATTTTTTCCTTTTGATTGACAGGACATAATCAGAGCTGACCATCGGTTGTTTTCATACTATCGACCAATGACCAATTGCAGTATTATCGGCCGATAATGGTCAGTGGCCGATCAATCGGTGCATCCCTAGTTATAAGCCCCTTTCACTCATGCATCTTAACCTGTAAATGTTCCAGAAATTTTCCAAGTAGGAACAGCAGCAGGAGTCAATTTTCTGTGCAAGACTTTCCTCCAGTTTTCTGGGTAAGGGCCTAGTAAGAATCGCAGAAATCTTCCACCATGGCTCTAGGGTGAACAAAAGCAGCCACATTCTCCAGTAATGCATGCAAAAGGTTTTGACATTCATACTTCTGATGCTTTTTCATTTTCATTTGAACTGTGTATATTGACACCGACCACTTTTATTTAATGTATCATTTTTTGAATATACCTGCATACCCTTATTATATATTTATGTATTTTTTTCTGTGCAAATTAGATGTTCATCCCCTGTACAGTATTTGCTGTCCTAAACAATTGGACTGAATTTAACACGTGAGTGTTGCTTGTAAACATTGCTGTCAATTGTCATCTGTGCTTAATACTATGGTCATTAATTTATCAATGGCGATTTGGGTGGTGTAACCGGGATAATGGTTTGACATGTTGGCTTGAGAATAGGCTATCAAACTCTTTTTTTAGGACTCTTGTACAATGCTTTATCTACTCTCTCACAGACAGAATTTGCCCGATACTGTGCCTGGGTCAACTGTTCAACGAACCTGCAGGTTTCTGCAAGCCTGGTGTTGCCACAGTATGTCCCGTCTCTTCCATTCTCCCTCTGTGGGGTTGACTTTAGTCTGTGCAATTGGTCACTACAGACCCAGCTGTTACTGGAAATAGCCAGTTAAATAATAGTTTTGGCAGCCAAATGTGACATTTTACCACCAATTTTACTAACAGAGCTGTTCTAGAGCCCCACTTCCTCTGCTTTAATCATTAAAAAATGTCTTCAAACAGTTTTAACAAACTCTGGTTATGTGATATATTTATTTATTTATTTTTTGTCTTCATTAACAGTAAAGTTTTTATCTCAGATTTTATTTCTTAGCATATAAATACATACCTGACTATGAATATGTAGACATTTGCCGTTAGAATGAACTGCTGTTTGAATCTCTTTCTACACTGTGCTAGGAACATCAGGTCTGATTATTCATAAGTCAGGAATATATGTGTGTATTTGCATGTCATACTCGCAGATGTACACCTGGTGTTTTGAGCTGAGAAGCAGCAGCCTTCCTGGTGGTATGGAAATGGCAGTAAACACTGCCATTGTGTCTGAGTAAACACAGGCCCACCGTCCCTCTAAAAAGCAGTTGCAGCGTAGTGCTGCCATTATCTCTGTCTTTTAAATGGGAAGGATGAAAAGCTTCCTGTGCATAGCTTTACTTGGGTTTTATTGTGAAAGGCTGTCTTTTCTTACCCTCTGCATCCTGTCCAGATGCCAGCTTTAGTCTCTGAGGGGATCTGTGACAAATGCTCTAGTAGACTGCTCAGAAATTCTAGTCATGTCTGTGTCTAACAGGGATATTCATTCTCCAGTGTGTCCTCTCCGGTCTAAAGCAACTTTGGAAAGAGATCCAGGCATTCTTCAAAACCTCTCTCTGATACACAGAAATCTCACCTCTCTTTTCTAACATGTCACAACTCTCCCTTAGGTCCCACAAAAATGTGCAGTACTTTGCGCTGGGGGAGAAGAAGACGGTCATGTTGAACGTGACTCTGGTCAACAGCGGTGATGACGCCTTCCTCCCCAGGATTTACCTGAGGTTCCCCAGCAACCTGTTCTTTATCAAAGTTCTTGATGCGGTAAAGTACACTCTGAAAAGATGCTCAGACGGGAGGCTGTCCTGAACTAGATGTTTGCTGCTTCATGCACTGATTGCATGCAGAGTCATCCAACTGAAGATACCGGTGTGATTTCAGGAGCTGAAGTATGTGAGCTGTGAACTCACCAAGGAAGACAAAGCCTTCACAGGGCTGGACTGCAGTGTGGGGAACCTGTTTATTACCTCTCTGGAAAAGGTATAATACATGCTAACATATGCAAATATGGTTGCTCCATTACTTAAGTGAACTGTGCCTTTTGTCTGAAATTTGCTATTCATCCTATTTTGGAATTGCAGACATGGTTCCAAGGCTCCCAACAATAAGTTCTGCAACAATCCATTTATGATGCCCATTATTTTCACATTGTGTTTCCATGCAGGGGTTGTGTAGCATGTACAATTTTGGGCCATAGCTTCTATAATAATATTGTGCCTTTCAGGATTTTCAAGACATTTTACAAATGTAGTTTAGAAAGTATTGGTAGTCTTACCTCAACAACCACTAATACATTGGCACCTGATTGAGTTAATAACATCCAGGGGACCAGACAAATTTACACATTGGGAGCATTTGCCATATCTTTCCAAGAATATTCTGGAAGCCATAATTGTTAGCTGGGTTTTCTTGAGCCCTGCAATTACAGTATCATTACAGCACATGATGCATGTAACCAAGACAGGAAAGAAATTAGTATGTACAAAATGACTCTTCTCCTTTGAAAGATATCCTGGTATGTGTCAGTGTCCAGAAGACCTCACTCTAATGGTGCATTTCCCTCTGCCTTTAGCACACTGTCAGCTTTCTGCTGGATGTTAATCAGAGCAGCAATGCAGGAGACCTCAATATCACAGTCAACGCTACCTGGTAAATACTGTCCTTCCTCTGCATGTTGAATCTTACACAAGGGTCAGCAAAAAAGTAACAGTGCAGAGCTTCTTCATTTGCTGCATTATTGCTGAAAATGTACCTTGGAGTGCTCCAGTTTCTTTTAACTTCTGTGTAAAATTATGACCAAGACAAGTGTTTCAGGCAGTATTTGGTGGGGAAAAAAGATTTGTGTGATCTGAGAAAGGCCCAAATTCTGTGTCATAGATGACTTAAATTCTTACATGGAAGTAGTGATTTGCCCCACGGCGCGCAGGAACTGCCGCCGTGGACTATGCATGGCAAATTGTGGTCACTCACTCACTCACTCACTCACGGACGACCTGTGGGACGCATGTGCAGGTGGTTCTTCATTTAGTACGATGCATGCGCAAGTGCATCTCCCAAAATCACCACTTCGAACGGCACGAGATTTTTAAGCACAGCTTTATCGCCTAACGTTACTTTAGCTAACCGTAACATGTTAGCGTTTCGCATACTTTAGTTAACCTACTTATCACGTACCACCGATACAGATGTATGGACACATGGAGGACAACAAATAATGTTACAGAGGTAAGGACATGCTATAGCTAGATATATAGTTAGCCAAGTTTTACTCGTGACACTTTGTACAGATGCGCCGTGTGTCTGCACGGTTTCATGCTTGTTTATTAATGTAGCTAGTTATAGGGTATTTAGTTATAGGAGAATTTGATCTGTGAACATTTTATTAATACACATTTTGTTCATTCAGATTTTACTAAACTTGAATTTCTAAAAGCCACTTGCTGAGGTCTGAGTGAAAGTCAGATAACTGTAATGTTATACCTGCAATTCTTACTTCCATTACACAAGTCACGTAGAATAGGGATGTGACATTCTAAGGTCACATAAAATCACACTAATGTTCGGGACTTCAAGCAGCTAGCACTTACTTCAGCGATGGGGTGAGTGTCAACAGATGTGGTTTGTGTCAGGTGACAACCAACTTTCTCTTGCTGCTTTTAGGGAGAACAAATACTTTTTGGGGGTACCTGAGAGATGAGCATTATGATATAAATGAATGAAGCTAGGTCATTTGAGTAATGCAGGTGCCATCATAGCTGGTCAAATTAATTATGTGTGTGTTAATCTTTGTTAATTCTGCTTTGGATATGGAAGTGCATGTTCACTCATCTTGACCAAAATTCAATTGGTTATTTTTTAAATCATTCTTTATTTCTTGTGTAATTACACACAGTTAACACTGTGATGCATACAGTTTCCCTGGTTTTAAATCTTGTGAATGTTATTATTCTCAGTCGGAGTTCTGAAAATGAAGACCTTCTCCATGATAACTTTGCCAGACTGATGTTACCTTTGAGATATGGTGTCAACCTTACTACCCATGGGTAAGCTGTTTATCCTGAAGGAGTATGCTTGTTAAATTTCTTATTTGTAATTTCTTGTTTGTGCAGAACATATTTTGTTGAATGGGTTATGCAGGCTCTAAATTATGACTTTTAGAGTAATACTTCTCGTCCATGTTTCTATAAACTAGACTCATAGAAACTGCTTTTGAATCAGAATGGTTGAGATTTTACTGTTTAAAGCAATATATAATCTTATATTTTCAAAAATGAAAAAAGCACTATTTATGTACAAAACATTTTTTTTAGCCCATAACATATTTCTAATGTTCTCTAAAATTCACCAGCTTTCTCCCTAAAAACTGTATTCACTTTTGGTTTCAGGGAGGGAAAAAATCACTGTCTTTATTATAACTGTTATAACTGGTATTATGGTTTAGAAACTCAAAGATTGACAAAAAACTGAATTTAACTATGACATTATATGAAAAATGTTTTCAACAGTGCTGTGTTCCTGCTGTGCAGCAGTGTCCACAGACAGATGGTCCATGTTTTCATGGATCACTGCATGACTGAAACTTATTGACATAATCACAGATATCTGGTCACCAGCCATCAGCCACGCCACCCTGCAGCCCTTTTCTGCCTGATGGCACAGTTGGTCTTCCTTCCTACTGGGATAAGAGACCTCTGGGAAAATTCATTTGCTGCTAGAAGTAAAATTGGTGGGCCAGTAGGGGCGGTATTCCCTGTTGACCAAGCAGAAAACCAGTGCTCAGCAGCGACTGGGACACTGTGCTGTAGGAGTCGCTCCCTTTCAGATGGAAAATTGAGAAACTGACACCAGAGCCCTGGTCTGGGTCATTAAAATGATGTTAATTAAGGAAAGATTTGAAATGTTAGCTGCAGTGCCCTGGTCAAATTCCCTCTCTCAGTTGAACTGCTCTAACTGAGAAATTTTTTCTCAGCTGACCAACCTGGTCAAGTAAGGTTAATAAATGAAGGATGCATTTAAGAGAACTAAGGAACTCTGGGATCATGAAGCATGTTATACAGGCATCAGTAGAATTGACACAGTAGATTAGATCTTACTTGCAGTATTTGAAATATTGTTATTTGTATTATAATTTATTCAGTATATTTGTACCACAACAATGCTTAGATACTTGAATGGAGAAAGCTACAGGAGTTGCTACAGGAGCTGCTTATTGTAGCTACATTCAATTAGGTAAATGTCATTCTCAATACATATCTGAAACAAAAGTGTCATTGATACTTTGGTATGAATACATGCCATTACACCCTTAAATAAAATAATGAAAAAATATTTATATGGTGCTGCTTGCATACTGCTTGTTGTAGTCTGTATCTCCCGGTCACTTGTCTCCCCAGTACTGTCTCTGTGTTCCCTGAGCTGCTTCACTCCCCTGTATTTGTGTGATTTCACTATTCGGGTGGTTCCGGGTTTTCGTGGTTTCCCCCCCTTCTTTCCAGTCTCGTTTTACTTACTTCCTGCTTATATCTAGTTTTACTAATTTCTACTAATCCTTACTAACTTATAGATTGTAAAGTACTAACGTCATTAATATACTAACATGTGAATATTACTAATGGACTAACACACTCTAGTTTTGGGTTTTTGATAGTTTAGATCACTATACTAATACATTAACCATTCTCCCCTTTTCCATGCTGCGCTGTAGCTCCGCCCCTTTTCTTTCTAGCCTGCTCTAACGCTGAGTTCTGCAATTGCCTGCACCTCTCTCTCTCTGCACGCGTTTTTACCTGCTAAACCCAGGCCGTCTATTATCATTGTTGTCTATGTGATTCCAGTCCGCGTTTTGTCAGTCCCCTGTCATTTTATTAGTTATCCTAATGTTCTTCACCTGGATGTTGTTTGTTACTCTGCCCTCACTCACTTAACCCCTCCTTGATTGTTACCTTCCCCAGTGTATAAATGTCAGTCTTTTCCACCAGCTCCCGGTCAGAACGTTGATCGAATTCATTGTGCCGATATTTAGTAAGCCTTTGTTTATCGAGATTCCTGAGACACCCCTTCTGAACGACTTCGAGTTTGCCTGCCCCTTTTTGGTTTGTTTGCTTCTGGTTTGACCTTTGCTTTGCTTTGACTTCTCTTTTGCCTGTCCCTTTGTACCTTCGCTGCTCTGATCTCCTGGTTTTTGATTTTTTGCCTGTTTATCACAATTCTTTTGGAAACTCGATTCGGCACCGTCCTTTCTCTGATTACCTGGCTTCGAACCTCGGACTGAATAAAGACAACATTTTTTGGATTTCCCTGGTCTGTGTTTGGGTCCTTGCACAGAACATCACACTGCTAGGCCATTGGTCATTGCTGTGCCTGCAGTTACCAAATAAATTTTCCTTTATTTTGTGGTTTTTAATTATTTGTTGCTAAGTAGTATGTTTATGAGAATGGCTCAGCCTATGATGGAGAGAGATAAGAACGGCTACATCTACAAACATTCAGATCAGGCTTGGGTTACTTTTGATAAAGAGATGAGTAATTATGAGGTGGAACCACAGAAACCACTCTCAACCATCAAAAGATTACACTGCACAGATGCGGCTTTTAGTTGCTTCTGAAATGATCACAGCATGGTGGCATGTGCAGTCTTTCTCTGCAGTCTTTCATAACCCTCCATATTGTCTGAGTTAAAATGGCCTTGTCCCCTCTTCTTTGCCTGCAGATTTGTTACCCCATCTACATTCATTTTTGGACATAAGCCAAGCAGTGTTGGATTTACAGAGAAGTTCAATTTTACCTTCAAGGTAACTCTGACCAAGCCTTGCAATGGGCCCAGTGGATGTGCCAGAAAAAGGATTAATCATATCTGTGATAAATGCTGGTCAGGTTGCAGCATCACACACAGCACTGTCAAAGTACAGTATCTTCAGTCAGGTCACACACTGCGTAGCTGCAGGGTAATGGATACATAGGCTTCCAAATGGCTCACTTGGGTTTTGCAACAGTTCATTTCAGTAAAGGTCACTCCTCATGCAAAGCCATGTAGTCACAGGTTCAGGCCTGGGTTATGTCATTGCTGGACTGTGACCTGGAGGGTAGCACAGTCTGCCTCATCCCACCAAAGGCAGGGTAGTTTTACACGAGACAGTTAACTGCCTAATTACTTCTGTATTAGAGACCATTACAGATAATTTTGTGGCCTGTAAAATATATATAAAGTAGTCACTGGCTTGCAAGCAGTTGCTTTGGAGGAGTGCACAATCTTCAGGGATACATGTGCTATAGCCTTGGGTCAATGATGACTGCAAACCAAAGACGAAAATGGTGGGGAATAAACAATGTCGCACTGCCAATGTGAAACATTTCACATGGAAAAAAGAGGAGAATTATTGTGGATTGTTCTGTTGTATTACTGCGTACCTTATGCACCAATTGCAAAAAGCATTATGGCTGTCATCACTGGCGGCTAAAATGTCAATGCTCTGTAGTCATTCCTCAATTGCTGTATGACATATTTGCTATGATTTTTGGTGTTGGCAGGTTGTGAATGTTGGGCCGAGCAAAGCTCTAGGAGCCAAAGTTGAAATGGATATCCCCAGACATATGGTACCATACCAACACATATTACTCAACATTTTGCATGTAAAGGTAAGAATAAGTTGGTTACACAAGAAAACACAATGATTCAACACAAGTGAAAATTCTGTGATACAGTATGACATTAATATTTTGTACATGATGATTACAGTATTGCACTTGTCTGAACCTTTGTTAAGGCTGTTATAATAGCGATACAAGCTATATTCCACTCAATGCCAGTGCATATATAACAATATATTGCACTTCAGAATATATGCCACCCCTGATATGCCATTCCATTTGCATGTTATGGTTTATGTCATACATTAGTTTGGTAGCTTGGTATGTAGATGATAAATAGATAAATAATAGAAAGGTAGAAATATATCTACATATTTGTTTGTACTCAGTAAACAAAATGTATATTCCTGAAGTTCTATTTGTTTTCAATAGGGAAGTCATATACTGTATTTCTTCATCCATATTTAAATGGGTTCTGCGACTATTCTGAGTTTGTGTTTATATTCTAGACGTCTCTTGGGAGCTGTGACATTAAAAATTCCACCAATATAACTGACGATTATTATCAAATGACAAAACCTTTCATCTTTGAATACCTGGTATTCCCCCCTTTTGAACAAAGGCAAAGGCATATGGTGAGTATTGTACTCTCCTTTCTCAGCTTGGCTGTGACTGTAACATTTGGAGCATTCTCATCACTAATGAGTAGGTCTGAATGGATGTCCTCTCTTTCCTTCAGTACTGCATGAAGAACGACCAAATGTGCTTGTACATCACGTGCATGTTAGGAGACATGGACGTGGGGAAAGAGGCCAATGTGCTGGTGGCAGTGGAGATGAACCCCACGGTGCTGCAGGACTACCCAGTAAGAGCCTGCGCAGTTTCTGCAGTACAATAGAGTCTCTTATAGGCCGGAGCCACAGAATTGGGGTAGAGCCCTTGAACACCATTAATCGACCAATTTAACGTGAAAACCTAATGCTGCCTCTTGGTTTCAGGGAAAGATCGCTGTTACGATAGAGAGCGCAGCTATTGCATCACCAATGAAAGACCTGCATGTCCTGGACTTACAGGAAGAGAAGGCTGCCTGTGTAAGTGATGAGCCTGGAGAGACTCATGAAAGTCAAGTCCAGGGTTCTTACTGTATGCTTAGGACAGTATGCCTTCAATGTTTACATATTGTTGTTGTTGTTGTTTAATAGTCGTAGTCACAGCAAATGATTATAGGCAACAAGTGTTTGTAGGCCCACCACTCACATCGCATTCGCCATCAATTCAGAGGCAGTAACAACCATACTAGAGTACTTACAGAATTATATTGCTTCATAAAATCAGAAAAATCCTTTTGTCTGTAAGGGTTGAATCATATTAGCCTGTTTGCTTTGCTATGGAACAGCCAATTCCATTTTTATAATACTTTTCCCAATGGTGCAGGTTTTTCTGAGGGGCCATAGTGGCCAGATGTCAGTTCATGACAGAGCTGTCATCCTGGTAACGAGTCTGTTCACCGGGGGTGCAACACTGGCATTTCTTGTAATCTGCCTCAAGAAGGTGGGTTTGCACACCATTAACAGTTTCCCAGAAATCTGTTTGATCAAAAACAATAGTTTCATCAACGACACTATTTATTTCAAGACTAGTGTAACTACGGTGTGGAATTAGCCATTTGAATATGCAGGGTTCCTGCAGTATTTCTAAAGCAAAAAAAAGACATGATCAAGTCATCATGGATTAGCCTTTATTTTTAAATAAATTATAATGTAAATAGGGTCCCAAAAACTATTAAATAGTTACAAATATTACAGTATGTACAATTTTACTTTCTCATTTATCTGTGGTTGTTGCCATGCTTTTTCTTTCTGAGCTTGTCATTTGATAACTGAATGTCTGTTAGTCTGTCAGTGTCACAAAATTCTATTACACCCCTAACTGCAAGTAATGTTTCATTCTGTCACAGGTTGGTTTCTTTAACAGGAAGATAATATTGATGCAAGCCAGCTTGCTCGATGAACCTCAGGACACGGGTGAAGGATATGAATTTTGACAATGAAGAAACACATTCAAAGTATTTATAGAAATTCAATGTAAGATGAAGTCTGCTGCACCTTGGCTGTCCTAGCAGGGGCTGAATGACCATGGATGTCTTCACTGTGGGAGGAAGGAGCACAATGATAGCTAAGAAAAGAATTTTCTATCTGTAATTTAGCTTCTTCACCTGGAGACATATTTCAGCAAGACCAACATTGCAGATTTTGCCCTGTTGGATCGAAATGCAAAATCCATTTTCAAAAAAGAATACAAGGCGGCAGTGGGCCCTTTGGCTGTTGTCATACAATGAAAAAAATCATTATATTAGACATTACATTAGGTTTCCAAAATGTGTAGACTGTGTTTGCAAAATGATAATTTAATGAAATTTTTTTTAGCATAAAGCTTGAAAGTTAATTACTTGAAAACATTTTTTACAGTTTTACAGTATTTATTCTCAAAGTGCCAGTAGAAAAGCCTTAGTTGGATTAAGTTCCTATCTTAAATGCATTGGCTGCAGTACGGACCAAATGCACTTTACTGTAAATGACTGAGCTTGAAAATGTTGTACTGTATGTGAATTTTACATGTTTTTGCTTCATAAAATGTCAGTATGGGGTTTAAGCAGGGTGGGTTCTATATGGGGTATTGAAA
Organism: Anguilla anguilla; assembly: GCF_013347855.1. Taxonomy (NCBI): domain Eukaryota; kingdom Metazoa; phylum Chordata; class Actinopteri; order Anguilliformes; family Anguillidae; genus Anguilla; species Anguilla anguilla. The sequence goes on along the minus strand of NC_049203.1, from coordinate 35,540,809 downwards.
GTGCCTTCCCTTTGCACTTTGATGGTGCAAATATATATTGTTTCTTCTTAATCCTTTTTTTTAATTGAAAAACTTAAATGTATTATTTACAAAAATCATTTGCATCTTCTTTTCCACCCCCATGTCAGTACTAAGCAAATACACCTTTGGTAGCAATTACTTCTCTGAGTCTTCTTGTATATGTCAGTGTGAGCTTTGCAAATCTGGATTCCTCCCCCTTCCATCACGATAATTTGTTCCAGGTCCCTTCAGGTCCTGCCACAGATTATCAATGGGCATTGTCCTTTTGGAAAGCGAACCTTTGCCCGAATCTGAAATCTCCTCTCGACTGAAACAGGTTCTCTGCCTGTGTTCCACTCCTTCTGTCTTTTCCCCGAAAGTGACAGACTTCCCAGTCCCTGGAAAAGCAGTCCCATAGCATGACACTGTCACACATGACACTTCCATGCTTGATGGTAGGGATGGTGTTACCTGGGTGATGAGCTTTCAGAACAAAAAGCTCAATTTTAGTTTCATCAGGCCACACATCTTTTTTTACACATGGCATCAGGATCTGTCACAAATGCCTTCTGGTAAGATCCACAGGCCTAATTTATACAAAGATTCTCTGACTTAAACATAAACTTAAAATGATTTCCCAAGTTGTTCTAATACTTGATTTATAAAAATAATTGAGACAAAAAGCTGCTAATGTTGGTTTAAAATGCCGTATCTGTATCTTACAAACGCGTGATATAAAAATCTCAAATGAACTTCAATGTGAACGCATGTGAAATTGCTTTGGAATGAACTGTCTTGTGAATGCAGCCAATAACAGCAATTTCCCTCTAAATAAGGGAATAAGCCATAGCGAGCATGGACTATCAGTTAAGTTTTATTCTTAGAGTCGGCACATAGCTCACTTTGGGGATTTGTGTGTAGCGCTCAAACTTGGTGTACCTCCACATAACCAGCAGGTAATTAATTGTTCTATTTTACATAGAAATAGGATATTCATGTCAACCTGGGATCTTATAAATAAGGACTTAATCATGGTTTTCAGTGTAAGTCACCTTTTACGATATAATTTGATAAGACCATTTTATAAACGAGGCCCCAGGCTTGGCTTAATGATGGCCTCCAAGTTGCTTCCACCTTGCCGCTCTCCCCAAGAGCCCAGATCTATGAAGTGCTACACTGATTGCTGTCCTCTGGACAGTTTCTCCCATTTCAGCCAATGACCGCTGTAACTCTGTCAGTGTTGTTACTGGCTTCTATGTCTGATTACCCTCCTTGCCTGGATCCTCAGTTTGGTAGGACACCATTTAAAATGCGCAATTCTTCATGCTACGTTCAGGTTCATACTCTGTTGGGTTTACTGGTCGGTTTTTCTAGATTTCATAAGTTCACTCAGATGCCTTCTTTCTCAGTTTTGCATAAGTGGAGTAAAACCTGTTTTTACTAAGGTAAAGGAGATGACAGGTGAACCGAGCGTGAAGACGAGCACAGAGACAGACGGATAAAAGGCCCTGTTTGTAACGCGTGGGAGCGGTGCGGTGTGCGAGGGAACGGGTGCCGCAGCCGCGCTGTGCCAGGCTGTGCCGCCGCAGCTGGGTGCCGCGGTGCGGTGCTGGTGGTGCGGTGCCCCTGTGGGGAAAGCATCACGCTGTCACTGCAAAGCAGGAGGCCCATTTACAACACAGGGGCAGAGCAGAAGACACCTTCCTAGCCAGCAACTGAACTTGCTTCCACCAGCACTGTACAGGAAAAGGCCGAGTGATTTTCAGTGGAGTATTTTCACAGCAATCCCCCTGCCTGACTTCACCAGTGATTTCAGGACTGGATATAGATATGTGAATGAAGGGATCACATTTTGTCTCTAATTAAGACAGTATTAAGTACAGGTTGGATCATGTGTACAGTGGCACTGACGTGTTCCTACCTTTAATGGACCATAGAAATGACAATGCAATTATTTTTTTTTATTTTAACTATGTACACTCTATAAAGCCAAGGTAATAAATCATTTGTAAAGCCATTGTTGTGTTGTGTCTGCAAGTGTTTAAGAAAATAAGATTTTTGTGTATCCATGCAAAAGTTATGTTTTTGTGCTGGCCGCTCTTCTGTGAAATTAATGTAAATGTGGGGATTTTAGTATGGTGAACAGCATATCCACATACTCCAAAGGGAGTGGATTTTGGCAAATTAAACTATGTTATCCAAATTTTGCAGTTTAGGAGGTCTGAACCCGGAAATAATAATGATAGTAAAACTTTCTTCAGAGCTTCTTCAAAATGTTTTTTGTTTTTCAACACATTCGACACATTCTGCTTTCGGTTTTATCTAATAGCTTTATTTTTTAAATAATATTTTGTACTTCATAAAGTGTGATTTGTGAAAAACTAAAGGTTTGTAAAAACAATGCTATGTTTTACAGATTACATTCAATTTAGCTTTGAGTTTTTATGCACTGGAATGTCTGAAGGTTGTATTTTGCCTTTGCATTTAAATGAACTGCATGTTGTGTATGCAAACAGTGTGTTGTCTACTATGACATCCTGATATTCACAGTGTAATGACCTTAGCTGAGCTGTGCACAGCAGTGGGCATGTGAAGCCTATTATGCCTAGAAAAGCCTTTGGTTAGTTGCCGTGGAGACAGTGGCTTAAATGCAGCTGCACTTGATCGGGGACTCTTCGGTTTCCTCCATGTTCACCCCAAAAAGTGTGATAAGCTGAGGGTGCACCCTGCAGAAAAAGACACCCCATTTCAGCTGAGCAAGTAGGCAGGATGATGTCTGACACTCACTGTACAATTGTTTGAATTCAACAGATCATAATGTGTAAGTGTGGTCTCCAAAACCACTTAATAATCACTTAATAGTGTGGATAGTATAGAAGCAGCAAAAATGCAGTAGACCAATGGCCTGTCACTGGGGTGTGGCCATTTTTGACTGCCATTACCCACAACTCCATGGGCACTCCCTACCTGATGAGCAGTTCAGAGGGGAGCTCCAGCAAGTCACCATCAATGTTCCAGGGGTAGGTTCCCTCAGAGGAGATTATGGGCCTGTTTTTTGAGTCAAACTCCCCGTTCTCCTCTGATGGTTCATCAGCCCAGCCGCCTCGAAAGCGAGGCCGCAACTTCACTGCCTGGACAGAGTGCGTTTCCACAAAGGTGAAACTGAACTATGGGAGAAAAATAAACAAAGGCTCTCAATATCATACATAATGTCAACAGTCATTTCACACACACACACACACACACAAACACATATATATATATAATTAAACCAGGGCCTGGTTTGAGTTAGTTTGTGTTGATGTCTAATCTTTGTAACCACTAGGGGGTGCTGAAGAACAGCAATCCAGTATTCGGTAAAATGACACCTCATTTGTCCCAAAGGTACCTTACTCTGTGTTACAGAGATACCCCTTAAGCCTTAAGCCAGTCCTCAGTCAGTCGGAAAAGACATGCTCCCTGTATTATGGGCTATTACTGGGATGAGGTTAATCACCTCAGCCCGGAAATAACCCCTAGCTGATGGTAAAACCAATGGCTGCTTCTAGTGTACCAACGAAGAGAACATAGTGGGAACAGCATCCCTGACACCTCCATGAACAATGTCAGAATAGCCAACTTGTTTAGGACACTTCAGTACAATGTCCTTGAGTGTGGAATTGACAAACAGTATACTGCCAGCACAATTATAGTCCCAAGGAGAAGGAACCCCCAAATGTCTTGTGCCCCACATAGTGTAGGCATCCCATTCACTGTTAAAGGTAAGGTAACAGTCTTTAACTGATGAAGAATTAAAAAATGAATTTGGAAGGAATTGGCAATTCCTGCCTCTGCCCCATGGTTGACTGCTTGGTGACATTATGCCACTGCGCAAAGACTTCCTGAGGGCCGTGGGAATTTAAAGGTTAACTTTGGAATTGGCCCTCTGAGTGAACCAGCCCAGCGGGGGGCCTACTGACCCCCTGACTTCCTGTCAGGTCAAGGTTTAGCCTATTAGCAAGTAATAATACCATTCACTGACAACTGCACCATGTGTTTGCTTGCATTAGCATTTACAGTAAAAAGGGTACTGTAACTGTGTTTAAATGAAAGACAACATCTACCTATTTACTACCTACCACTCCAAACTTGTTTCGCTGTTTATACATTGTTAATTTTAGTTTTGACTTTGAACTTTGCTTTCTCTGGATGTCTGACTTACAGCATAATCTTTTTTCTATTGTGATAGTCATCCTCAAAAATTTTACTCAACAACCAGCAAAATATTAAACAACCAGTGAGTCATGCAGTAGTACTTTCTCCTCTTTCTGTCTCTGAGTGGAAATTGGGTTGAATTCTGCATTGTTCAAGGAAAGCTGTCAGGCTGTGCTTGAGTAGAAATCATCTCCCACTGTTACTTCTGAGATCCAACAATCTAAACGCACATCTCCAGCCCACGCTGGTTTAAAATACACACACTGGTACACTGCACTCCTTCCAGCCACAGCCTGCCACCTCCTACACTGAGAGTGTATATATAGAATCCAGGTTGGAGAATAGGACTGAATGGCGCTCTTAGCGATAAGGAGGCCGGCCAGCTGGGAAAGAGGCTAATCTCCATTAGTCTGAAAAGTGTTTTACTGGGATCTGAAAATCGGTGAATAATTAGTCTTGACAGTGTACTAGATGTGCTTAATCTGAAAAGCTCATCAAGACTGCCATCACCTGAGGATTCAGTCAAGGGGTGGCCTTGCTCATGATGACGCCTCACCTCGTTGTTTACACTGCTGTACCTCTTCAGGTGTTTGATGAACTCTGATTTGGACGTGTTTCCGACTGCAATTAGGGCCATGCCACCATTGTCCAGCCTGCAGTGGGGGCCATCACAGGACAGGGTTCAAAGAGAATCTCATACTGACATTACCAATAGAATACCATTATCATAGAATAGATTAAACCTTTTCTTTGCTAATTGCAATGTTTACCGATCTTCATCTAGTTTGTCTCCATGGTTCCATGTCATGCTGTTTAAGTGCTTTAGCTGTGTGTGCGTGTGTGTGCGTGTGTGTGTGTGTGTGTGTGTGTGTGTGTGTGTGTGCGTGCGTGTGTGTGCATGTCTGTGAGTGTGTGTGTGTGTGTGAGTGTGTGTGCATGTGGGTGAGTGTGTGCACGTGTGTGTGTGTGTACCCTACCTCCCACTCTATGCCTGCTGACTGCAGCTCCAGCTCACTGTGACCCTCTAAAGGAATATGCAGAGGCAGGCTGGTGAGCAGGCTTTTGATGTGCGCTGCTTACACCCTCATGGGGTCTGGGCTCAGTCCCGGGTGACGGCAGCCCTGCACTACGCGCTCTGCTGGGAGGCGATCAGCAGCGCGTCTGTGTGTCTTTGTGGAGCTGCGTGACACTGCATGACTAGAGCACAGTGGACAGATGCTCGGCTCGCTAATCCCAATGACCACTCGGTTTAATCACAGTAATTACCTGCTGATTAGTCCAGTTAGAAGCCTTGACCTGGGCAGTCTGATTCTGCCACTGATTCCAGACCACAGAATTACACCCCCCTCAGCAGAACACCCAGGCCACAGTCTGACAGGGATTTATAATCCAGGAAGTCTAAACTAATCCAGACAGCCTCAGGCACACTAACCTGGTATTGGGGCTTAGTGACACACACAAAGCCGTGGATACAAACGCCAATGCACGCACGCACGCACACACTCACACTCACGCACACACATGCACACACACACACACACACACACCTGCTGTAGGAGTAGGGCCTGCACTGCCATCCTCACATACACAGACCTGTACTGCTACCCGCACACATACAGACCTGTACTGCCAACCGCACACATACAGACCTGTACCAACATCTCCACACATACAGACCTGTACTGCCACCCGCACACATACTGTACACCTGCTGTGCCACTGTAGGTTTTTAACACCGTCCTACAATCCATGCATACAGTGACACGCTTTCAGGGCCTTAACAACCAGATATTCCTTACATACTTGTCTTTAGCACTATACTACAATGCAGATGTAGGATGGTGTTCGGGCTCTACACTAAGCTTCAGGCTCTGCTACAGACACACAGTATACTGGTTTTCAGACTTTAATGCTACAATACAATGCAGACACACAAAATGGCAGTTTTAGGTTTTTGATTGATGCTACAGTGTGGATACACAGTGCTGTGGCCCTGGTGGCAACTGGGACTTTGACCTCAAACCGCAGTTCTAAAATGGCTGACCTGGTGGTGGGAGCAAGTCCTCTGGGAGCCATGGAGCAGATGCAGGGTATCGCCATGATACTAATATTGAGGAAGAGGCCCTGGACAGTCTGCCACTCCTTGTCTTCCTCTAGACCAGACCACACAGAGAGGGTGCCAGTGAGAAAAGGCCTGGAGAAACTGCAGTCTGTAATAAAGGGTTCTGCCACGGTCTGAAGACATATCTCTACCACCACTATCACCACTCTGCAGGGCATTCCCAATCCAAGATCACTCTTATCACTTGTATCCTTCTACTTTGTTCCTGTACTTTCATATTATCACACAAGTACTGTACCTCCTGTATCACTGTCATGTTACATGTACCTTCATTCAAAACTTATATTGCATGTATCATTATGTTGATGTTGCAGCTTGTTGTCATAACTCCTAGTTTGACATAACATTACTCTCTGACCTAGCCTATGCTTACTGTGTGAACTGAACTTAATGTGTTCATGGCTATGAATAACTGTTGCATAATGAGTATTGTACCTTATCAGACCCGTGTTTTGTAGTTGTTCCAATGACCTTCAGTATGCACCTATTTTACGTCACTTTGGATAAAAGTGTCTGTCAAATAAATGTAATGTAATGTAAGGGGCGACATAGCTCAGGAGGTAAGAGCAGGATGTCTGGCAGTCGGAGGGTTGCCGGTTCAATCCCCACCCTGGGCGTGTGGAAGTGTCCCTGAGCAAGACACCTAACCCCTAACTGCTCTGGTGAATGAGAGGCATCAATTGTGAAGCGCTTTGGATAAAAGCGCTATATAAATGCAGTCCATTCAATGTAAAGGGTTCTGCACTTACCTGAGGCTCCGCCTCCAATGTCCGTCACCTTTTCCACACTGCAAGAGAGGCCCGGTATCAGTTTGATTTTTATGTAGTCCAACTACGGTCTTCTCAGTCTTCAGCTTTTTAAAAACCACTATGAAAATATCAATGATTCAACTGCTTGTCAAGGCATGAATAGTAATAAATGAAAATGAAAATGATGGCAGAAAATATGAAAATGTTTGCGTGACGAATCTGACCATAGAAAGAAAAATACCTGCGGTGGCTACAAAATGCTTAGAGTTCCGGAAGCCAGTCATTTAGAAACTGGTTTTACAGGCTGACCTTCCGCATTTGAGCTCTTTTGGTCTGTACCCAAGGGGTACATCGGCAAGGGGGTATGCTTACAATGCTGTTGAAATAAAGGCCGTTTTTGCGGCCGAGGAGAGTCAGGGGAAAGGGGCACGGGTGGCTGTGAGAGAGCTTACTGTCCCCTACCATTTTGGCTCCTGCGTTGTTCCTTGTGCCTGTTTCTGGAGCAGAAAGGATACCTCGCAGTCTTCAGGCCTGCAGAAAGAACACTTATGAAAAAGCAGTAAATCATCATATCTAATTTATCTCTAATTGAGTATCTAATTATATCTTTTCTTATCTAATTAATTGTTTGATTTACATACTATTCCTCCTTCTAATATTTTACATTATACTTTAATATACATTATTCTTTCCTTTGTATGCATTTTTGGCAAATATAAAATACAAATGTATGTCTGACTTGCTAATATGGCAAGTTAAAACAGAAACTAAGATGAAAGGGAGCTCAGCAGACAGACGGGCTGGGGACAAATGGGCGTTTTCTGGTAGATTCTGTACTATGTGGCATAAACACGGAAACCTTGAACCCAACTTTTGTCGATGGGTGGGGCAGGCCTGAGGCAGACAGACAGACAAAGAAAGCTGGAGTGGGTGTGGTCAGTGTGGTGCGGTGGTGGGAGGTGACAGTGCGTGTCAGTGCGAAGGGAGAGGGCAGGTTGAAACTTGGTCGGCCTTACTTCAGGTTCGCCAGTGATTTGATCATGGCAAACTCCCGCCGCTGGCTGGGCGGCATCCAACGGTGCCTCTCGGCCAGCGCCAGCGTACGTCCGCCAAAGCCAAACATGGCGGAGAATCCGAAACGCAGCAGCTGACCTTGCGAGCTGAAGCTGCAGACATCCACAGCTTGGTGGTGCCCTGAACAAAGAACAAAGACATGCCTCCTAGATCTGTACACCCAACACCACTCCACCTATTCCTCCATCAAAAAATCTATCCAACCCTCCTGTGTCTGTACAGCCAACACCACACCAACACCTTTCTATCAATCAATCTATCATCCCCCCTGAATATGTCAACTCAATGCCACATCCATCCCTCCTGCATTTGTAGCATAATCTACCTATATTCTTGTCCATTCATTAATCCATCTGTCCATAATTTGTAGTTTATATAGGGGTGGGGGAGGGGGCCAGGAGAACATTATTCATCTCCTCAACAATGCCAGTGGATGCCAGCTTCTCCCCAGCCACCAATTAACAGTGCCCCCCCCCCCCCCCCACTATACAATCATACTCCTGTCACAACATAAACGCATCCATCCACAAATTTACTCAATGAACATCTAGGTCTTGTACAGTAACCATGGTTACCTGAGAATTTACACATCAATGACTGAGGAAGCTCTACCTGTTATAGGTTTGAACCTTTCCCAGTAGTTCTGAGAGGACTGGCATCAACTGGTTGGGGGATAAGCAAGGACCGTCGAGCTGCAGCACTGGGAGTTCAGGCGGCCTCTTTAAATGGCTCAAACTTGCTCACTAGCCGGGGCCCCTGGAGCGCACCCATGGGCCTGGTGGCCCTATTGGCTGCTCTTTGTGCCGAGGGAAGAGCGGTCCCTTGTGCTCGCCCGCATTCCTGACCTCCTTTTGTGCCGCCCATATATGGCTCCTCGCGCCTCATGCATTATTCATGAAGGCCAGAAAATCCCGCCAGTTGGCCTTTTTCACATGCGTAAAGTTCGCTTAATTAGAATTTAATACGCCCTAGATTGGCCCCTGCTGGATAAACACCCCACCCCGCTCCTGTTAGATGTCTTGTGTGATGCCATTATTTTTATTTACATTCTTTCGCCTGCGAGCGACGAGAAGGTACATTTTAAGACAAAGGAAGCAGCCTCTGATGTACACTTTCATCCAAGCTTACACTTTTCGTGGTGCAATGTATGATTAAGGCAGAGATAGTGAGGCAGACTGTGAGTAGTGAAATGCTTTCTAATTATTTACGTGAGATAAAACAGACACACTCGGTACAGACTGATCGGCAGTTAGGCTGCACAGATTTTGATACTCTAAATCTTGCAATGTGACCGACAAAATGTGAAACTAGAGAAGTTAACCAACTAAATTTATAATCCCTGGGCACGCTCATGCTGTACAAGGAACATCACATGTCTACACTCAAAATTAAGAGAACATCAACTGTCTATAAACTCAATTAAGATAACATCATCGGTCTTTACTCAGTGTTAACAGAACATCACCTGTCTATACTCAGTTAACAGAACATCACCCACTTATACTCACTGTTCACCCAAACAGAAGATCTCATTCACAGTTAATGGAACATCAACCATCCAATTCACTGTTAACAGGACATCTTGTGTCTCACTCACCCACATCTCTCCACTCATCGTTAACAGAACATCTCTCATCTCTCATAACGGTGTTAATAGAGCTGGCCCACCACCAGTCCTAACCTTCTTTATTTTCAGGCCCAGAATTAAAAAGACACACAGAAAAGTGATTCAATGAGCAGTTGGCGGCAGCTCTGGAGCAGGATAGGTGTAGCAGCCATAATTTAACATAACCCTTAACTCTTCCTTTTAATTTCCTTGAGACATTATTTCACTGCTTAGCTTTTTGCTGGGGAAGTCTTGCTACATGCAGATCCCTACAGAAGGACTTGTTAGTCATACAGTACTAAAGCCTGGAAGAGTTTACACAGTCAACACAATGGACACAATTTGTTGTGCACAAAAAATAAATTAAAAAAATGAATGAATTAACGATGAGAAACGCTGTGCACAAGAACAGGCTCGACGTCAAGGGAAACTGTAAGAAAGCTCCTTTTCAGGGGAGGACAAAAGAGCGCGAGCCAGGGCCGTCCCCCTCACATCTGAGCCCCCCTGCTCCCCTGGGACTACGCTCCTCTCCATAGCAGCGGTTCCCACATCCAGCGTTCACGAGACAGGCCCGGAACTCGCGCCCATCCAGGGACCTAATTAAGCACCAGACTGCACCTAACACGAGGTTCAGCCCGGCGCGGAGCGAAAACTGCTTCACACGAGCGGGAAATGACAACTTGCCGGCCTCAAGCATAAACACCAATCACATTTACACTAATGTAGCCAAATAACTAGGAGCGAGCTCCCAAAAATCAGTTCAGAGCCATGAATGAATGATGCTGCAAGACGCTTATTGCACATTAGCAATTAAAAAATATATATTCTAATGATGTCATGCATCGCTATTCTCAACCAAACTGTACATAGTTTGTTGGTATATAATGTCTCAATATGGATTCCACACATACACACACATACAGATATATGAACATAATGCATAGTGTTGCTTAGTAAACCCTTAGGAACTGCATTTAACACATAGCAAGGACAAATGGATTTACCCATGATGATATGCATTGCAGCTGTGACAGGATGTCTTATTCCATGAACGGAGCAGGCAACAATATCAGTGGAGCCTACAAAGAGAGAGAGAGACAGAAAAAGAGAAAGAGAGAGAGAGAGAGGCGTGAACTTCATGTGGTATGAGGCAAATTTCGTCACATGTACCAACTTCTAAATATCACAGCACACCTTAAGCCACCTTGTCTTTTTCTTTCTTTTTCATTTGCATATAACTTTTTATAAAAAGCACATTTTGAAAATGTACATAATAAGTAAAGGAGAGTTAATGAGTAAAAAAGATGGACCTTGTTTTAAAAGGCATCAATTTACCTTAATACTGTCAGACACCAATTAAACTCATTTACCTTCCTGGCAGCGGCGAGGAAAGAACAGGTGTCTGTATTTGTACTGATTACTGACGGAGACAAACAGCAGAGAGCGGGCTGCCCTTGCCGGGTGAGCGGGCATTTCCTTTCATGTGGCTATCTCCCTGTTCTGTTTGCTCACATTAACAGGTAACCAGAACAAATGCCTGTAAATGAGTTCACGAGGGGGCGATGAACTGGCTCCTCCCCTGCTCCCGTTTTCCAGATGCACACAGTCCAATCTCTCATGCAGCAGCTCTTCTGCGACTCAAAATTTCAAACGGCTCCAGAGGGTTAATTTTGGTGACTGCTTTACTACCTGAACTGTGTCTGGTGAGAGGAAAACTTGCTTTTATTTGTGAGTTAAGGGCAATTCAAGGGCAAATGTTGAATGAATCCAGGCCAATGCAAACTCCACACTGAAGTGTTACGGTACACCACCAAATTAAAAATTAAAAACAATACTAAAATTTGCTAGAAAGGAAAGCTTATTTATTTTATTGTAACAACATATTTTTACTTCTAGTAAAACAATGGAATGTGTAGCTCCAATCAATAAATTAGTATTTTAATAGCATGTTTACTTTCTGCGTGAATATATAACCTTTTATGATTGTATTACATGTTTATAAAAATCTACACATTGAGTATGCGCTCAAGCACTTGCCATCCTGAAGCGACGAATTCTGGTCGAAAATGAAACAATACTTGGCTTACGAACACCAAAAGTGCCAAGCCTGGTCCTGAAATACTTTGTCCAGGACTTTGTGTCCATTTTGAAGATAGTCTAAGCTGACTGGGGATGCTAAGGATTGAAAATTTAGCATTGAGAGATTTTACAAACACAAACCAAGATCATCATTTCACACACTTTCTGGCTTTTATTAATATTCGAGCTTAATGAAATATGTTTATATTTACTAGTTAATGTGCAAGGCATGTTCCATAACCATTAACATTATTTGAAAATCAGTTAAATTTACCATGGATTCAAATACAGTATAATGAACACATCTAATCAGTGAATGCTAACTGAATTATCTTATACATTTATTACTAATAGCAGAAACAGGGTATGATTAAATTACTCCTATTAGGTAAGCATACGATATGGTACCCATAATTCTGTTTGTTTGCTCTAGTTTATAAGCAACAGATACCAGTCGAGCTTTAGTTCCAAGACAGAAAATAAGGCATTTCCACCCAGTACACTAAACTCACAATCCTTTTTATTCCTTTCCCTGCCCAAAACGGAGCCCCTCCCCCCGGCCCTGCCAGTCGCTCTAGGGAGAGGACTAACGTGCTGCTCACCCATGTACCGCGTGAAGGATGGTGAGAGTGAACATGCAGAAATTTGCGGGTGGGGGGGTTGGGGGGGTTGGGGGGGAGGAAAAAAAAAACGTCCTTGGAAGTGCAGGCACTTCTGCAGAACAATTAACTTAATTAAGCAGACAGCATGAATATTCATAAGGCTGTTAATGTCTCCCACACCCAGGCAGATGAATGTGATGAAATGACTTGCTAGTCAAGCATATCTGAAAGTCTCATAAAAACTGCACCAACATTTTGGTTCTTTGCCTGAAATATCAAAGAAATTAACAGTCCCTGTGAAATGCTTCAGACCTGGCAAATTAATTGGAAGCTCAATTTATATGCCATATATACCATACTGCATATAGCATGCTTGCAAGTTTTTAATTATCCTCTACATTAAACTCCAGCACTGATTAGGTATGTTTGCTGTGTTATACATATAATGTTAAATCTGTTCTTTTAAACTCTAATCCTATTGAGTCCCATTTTACTGAGTAAGTGGTAATAGTTTTTGGGCAGTCCTGCTTCAATTAAACAATATTTCCATTGCTACTTGTGTAGAGATCACTCAATTAAACCAACGATGGACAAAGAGCTTAATGAAGCCATTTGCAAAAACAAATTTAATATTTAAAAATTGCAGTTAGGTTTCATAGCATTCACCTGTCACTTAACTGAGGCTCTTAAATATGAGATGGAGTATATAACTGTTGTATCTGCTGTAAATAATAATGTATGTTCATTATAATTTTTTTTACATCATCATTTATTTTACATTCCCACTGTGAATTGAAACAAGGAAATGGTTGGTTAAAAAACACGTCCACACAAAATATTTGCCTCAACAAAGGTGGAGAGGCGGGAACTAGAGCAGCTATCTCAGCCGGTTAGACTGATCCCTTTATTAAGCGTCTATTTTCAGGGAGGACGGCATCTTCCCTGTTTTTGTGACGGGAAACTGTTTACAAATAATCCCTGGGGAACACGTGCGCTAATGAAGAGAAACAGTGACCTCAGCGCGTCCAATTTACTGGGAGTGCGGAGTTGGAGGGCTTCCATCTCTCCTAACAACGGCACTCAATTTCGCTGCACCTGAAATGACAAGTGAAGGTCAAATTGTTGGCCCAAAAAAATAAAAAAAACAGGATGGCTCCTGTTCTGGGCTCCCCTAACCCCCCTAAACGCCCACCAAGCCCCCCCCCCCCCCCAAACCCCCCTCGCTTTCTGCTTCTGTAACAGGACCGCTTTGCAGCCTTTGCCTTTTTTTCCCTCAACGTTTCTGTCAAAATGTCAGAGCGTTCTGTAGCCACGACGATTATGCGGACGCTAACCTAATGAATGCTCACGGTTTTACAAGGAGGCAGACTCAAGCTGAAGTGCGTCTCTGTTTCAGATGCACTTGTGAGCAATTAACTCTGCACATAACCTTACAATTTAATCTCAGCTGCCTGCAATTAAATCAATTTGATAATCATATACTTCGTCTGTGTTTGTTTATCAGGAGTGGAGCTTCAGAATGTGACCTGGTTTTGAATGCAACCGCTTCACTAAGTTATCAAGCTCTTATGAAACACTTCATCTTATATTTATTTATTTATTTATTTAATTAGCACAGGAAACAAAAAGAAGAAAAAAATGCAAAATATACAGTGGACTTATACATTTTAAAAGTAATCATGAGTTGTTATGGTCATGAAGAGCTGTCCAAGGAAGACCGAAGAAACCCCTCAGGGTTTATCGAGTGGCTTCCTTAACAACACAGACGTATTGTTTTGGATTACTTTGTAGTTATTACACAGTTCACAGGTTACCTATTACACAGGTACGCAATAAGCAAAAAGTTGTGAATTAAGTGACGTTTGACATTTTTCTTTACACAGATCGGGGCAAAGGTCAAAGTAATGGGAAGGAAGTCGATTAAAGACTTTAGCTCATCTGAAATAAAGACTGACCAAGTTTTTATAAAGATCTTCTGTTTTCCTAATGGCTAAAATTAGCTTGCCTGCACCACAACCTCTCGAGTCAGTGGGATGCGTACTCACAAGCATGCGTGCGAAAACGCGCCCCAAACTTAGGCCTGTCGGAGAGGGGACTGGGGACAGCTGCGAAAGTGAGTGAGTCAGCACCCTTTCTCCTCACCTGCTGGTATTACCCCGAGAGGAAGTGCTGCTCGGACAGGCGTGAAGATGGAGTCTGTGTCTCTCCCAGCATCCATCTGGGCCCGGAGCAGCAGCCCATGGACCACCTCGGCGACGGAGCCATCTCCCCCGACAACCACCACACTGTGGGAGAGAGCAGGACAGCATGTCAGGCAGGGCCAGAACAACACACACACCATGGACAAATACATACTGACATACTGTACACACATACACACACAAACAAATGCACACATTCACGCACACACATGTACAAACACACACACACGCACACACCTCACATATAGCCTACAAATATGTTAATTCACTGCCTGGCCACAAAAATAAAGCAGCAAGTGTCATGTACATTACTGTTGTTTACAACAATTTCAGTTAATCAAAAGACTATGATTCCTATCACATGTAGTACAATGGACTATTGTGTGTGGATTTATCAGGGCTGCATGAAACATGCATAATAATTGGAAAATTGACTTTTTTTCCACGAAGGGAGGAAATCAAGCTTCAGTAAGGCTGATCCCACTAATCTGGTTTAAGCACATTAGTGATAAATGAACACTGTGGGACAAAGCTGATCAGTCTCATTTCAGAAATGAATTTCAACAAACCCGAACCAATTCGCAATTATATTACTTCAGCTCCATGGCCTCTAGGAATTAATAGATATCGCATTTTGTGCATATTGAATAGATGAAATTTCGAAAAAAATGGATCAATTCTGAAATTCTGTTGCCCCCTGATTCTGTTGGGGGGGGGGGTGCATGCAATATCAGTATTTATCATCAATTGAATGTGAATATACGAATACAGCATCCTTTATTGAACTACTGCAATTAATAAAAAGAAAAAAACTAAGTGCAACATTTCTATGCTGAATAAAGATTATACACTAGTTAAGATTATTAACATGAATGAAATAAATGCATAGAACATGAATGCTATGAAAAATGACTAATGGCATACAAAATAAAGTTAAATTACGCCCTCTAAAGGCCTGGTCAACAAGTGAAATTTAATTAAAATTTTCAAAGAGGTGCACAGTCTCTTCATTCCTTTGGGGTTGTAAAATTATTCTGCAGCTAACCTAAGCTAACCTAACTGTCTTATATTTTGATCCTTTTAAAAAAATCTATAAACATGCTTGTAGGCCTATGCTGCATTCGATCCGGTGGTGAACCAGATTGGTCTCGGCTGCGCCGGCTGGTGGAGACAGCACAAGCACCTGGATTGCGTTAGCTAATCAGCCCAGGTGCATAAAGGTGTGCTGCTCTCCACAGTTCGGGACCGAGACCAGGAGCTCACACAAAATTGTTGATTTTCGCGTCTTTGTTTAGTGTTGGTTTAATAAAGTGTTTAAGAGTGTTTAACGGAGCACAAATCAAAAATGAAACTGCCACTGGAAAGTTGGAAAAGCTGGCACCGGCTGGAAAGCGGGCCAGCTACGGGCAGCACACTGGAAAGTGGCAGCGCCGTTTTACTTTCTTTTGTCTTTGTAATGTCTTTGTAAACTTGTTGTTTTAGTTTATTGTTTTTGCCTGTAACCCATGAGGGGGAATGGTGAAGATGTTAGTTTATTTAATTTTGTGTTTGTGTGGGTGTGCTCTCTCTTCTTCCCTCCATGCAGCAACCAACGGTGTTTCCCAGAACTGCTGCATCTCCCTCCCAGGGGTGTCACACTGGCGTGTAACAGCCTACTTTACAATGAAACATTTTAATCCATGCTGTGAGTTCAACATTTCTGAAATAATATCATTTGGCTGAAAAAACTGGTAGAAAACATCTTGGCGCTGCCCTCTAACATTTTAAATATGCTTTCTGCATTCCACTATGGCCCCACCCTAATCCTGATATCAGAGTACCTCTGTGGAGGTATTACTACATCAAGTAGATGTCAATCAAATTGGCTAGACTGGTTTTGGCCCAATCTTTTTCAAACTGTAAAAAGATGGTAGCCTGTTCATAAACTTTCTTAAACAGACCACTGAAATGTTTCTGAAAACATTTGAGGTAAGAAAAAGCCCATGTAATTTCTGAATCTTTGACAGTTTGATCTGAGTTTCATGAGCCAGGCGCAGCTACGCTGTACAGATTCATTTGTACAAATGTATTTTCATACTTTATGCAAATGAGATGGACACACCAACTCCACCTACCGCTGGACCCATTCAAAATTGTGTAGTAGGCAATGCCAGGCTGAAACAGTGAATGTGATTACTCAAGTAGTGAGAGTGATGTAACTCAAGTAGTGATGTAACTCAAGACATATTGGTTAGTTATACATTTTACAAAACATATATCTACCGAATTATTATGATTTTTTTTGGTCAGCTACATTTATTTGTGGATCAGTTAAATTTATTCATTTATTTATTTTTGACACAATAATACCCCCGTATGCTTGCCTGTCTAGTTAAATATGCATGTCTATGCCCCTCGCATACCATTGGAATATTGCGTTGGATGGCATGATTGGTTAAGACACCCTAAACAAAAAAATCCATGTGCAGTGGCTTTCGCTGCATTATTGAAAATTGTCATACAAGCCAAGAATATATTTTGTTGATCTAAAACAGCTATATGCCAGAAATCCAGCATTGTGCCGGAGAACTTTAAGCCATGCTAGTAACATAACAATGCTATTTTTTTTTTGGTCTCTTGGCAGTTTGAGCATACATTCATTACATTAATAATCACATTCATAATCTCCAACTATGAATTTGTCACAGTAGTAGGTTGTCATATGGGCAATTAAGCATATCCACATTGCCATTTCTGAACAAACGGCAAACTTCAACATAAAGACAGCATGGTCCAATAATAAATTAAATCTTATTTCCAGAATGTGACATTCTGCAGCGACTGGCTGCTGCAGCAACTGCTGCGGTGTCGCTAAATTGCAGGGTATGCGGGCGTAGAGGAGCGAAGCAGGGCTTTGGGCAAAATGAGAGCTGCCCACTGTCCCTGCAACGCCTGGAAGCCAATCAGCTTTATCTCCCCGGGCCTAATGTTCTGGCACTGGCAATACATTCTGCTAACAAGTCGAGCACTCTATTTCCCATCCATCACCAGGAAGCGGGAAGGCAGTAAAAATCATGTATAAATAAGAGCTCTTAATTTGAGGTGCTGATAATTAACATTAATGTGTGACTAGAATGATTGTGACGGCAGCAGTCGTGGCACCACTTTAACATTGTCATTGTGATACATGTTCTTGTGTGGTAAAGAAAGTAGACACTATATAGTTTTACTTGATTGAGAAATGCTAAACAAAAAAAAACATGTTACATTTAGAAAGAACTTATGTTGCAGGAGATTATTCAAAAATTTAAATCTATTACTGAAGAATTGTGTGTTTAGCGGTACCTTTTACTACACTATCAGTGGCTGTCCTGTAGGCAAATCAAAACCCTTACTTTGGAATTTCACATTTGTGAAATTATATGCAAAATATGTGACAAACAGAATAGTATGTTAAAATGAGCAGACATCAAATTTGTACAGTGAACCTGTCATCACATTAATTGCCAGTATCATTAAAGTAGTTCATACTGACAATGTGAGGATGTCAAAAGAAATGTGAAATATGATGTGTCATTAAGAATCCATTTAAATTTGAACATCTTTTCACACTTTATGACAGACTATAGTCCATGATATCTTCAGCGCCAAGATGGTGGAGGTTTCCAAACCACTCCAAATAATGGTAGCAGCCTCTGGTTGTGAAGCTGTTGTTCAGTTAGGAGCGGCTGACAGGTCTACCCAACTAACATATATTTACATTTCCAATATTACATTGTTAAATTAGAAAAGTGATATTATGTACAGAAAACTTTTACCTGTTGCAATTCATAAATATGTTCTTCTTTACTTTCAGTAATTAAGCAATATGCCATTATACTTCACTCGAGTATATTACTTAAAATATTATGATACTGCCTTTTAAAAAGAGCTAGTAACCTGTAAGAGTAACCACGGTAGCAGTTGATAAAAATAAATATATAAATGAATAAATAAAAACATTCTGCTTTTGTGTGCACTAATTGCACTCTGACAGTTTTGCCAATGTTATGACAAATTGATAAACTGTTTGGCTTTCATATTGACTCTAATTTTTCATCTTAAAAATGATCCTGTTTTACAAACATTGAAAAGGGTATTTCAGGTTAAGTAGCTCAGGGATCCTGACCAGACAATTAAGAGGTTGTGCCATGAATTGAAAATAATCATTTTGTGCAACATTTGCATTCTGTGCAGTATTGTACAAAAATAATTTTCATTACCAAACTATTCACCACAGACCCGGAACACACCAAAAGATTCAGATCAGTAGCTGATCTTCACTGTCATTAAGTCATTAGTAAATTTTATAGTCTGTGTTTATATTTTAAATACTACTGTGATACATTACTTATGAAAATTATTTATTTATTTATTCATTTATTTATTTATTTATTTATTTAATATTTTCATTAATCAAACAAGGGTTTCATACAATACAAGAATAATCTGGATTTGCAGAAGTACTGTCAAATGGCAAGAAATTGTTTTTAATTGCAAAATTTGCCAGATATTCTACACTGCACATGCTGTACCATATCTGATGTCTTCATGCACAAAAAATAGTTTCCACAGATGGGCAAATTCAAGAGGAACCACCTCACTAGTGACAATCTGACCATGCATTTTGTACATCTTAGCATCTTGGGATACCTGCTCAACAACAGGTTGCGTGTGTTGTCATGGCTCATTTTCCCTCCACATTTAATACTGGCCTCCACAACATGAAACTCACAGAAGATGTAAAGAGAACATATTTACATAATGAAATAATGTCAAACGGAAACAAGTGACCCAATTTTTAAAAGCTCAATTTTCAGCTCTAAAACTGTTTAAACATTTTTCTAGTCCACTTGGGGACAAAGATGTGACAGTCTTAAATAGGTCAATTTTGACCATCTGTATCCCCTGAAGAGTTGGTCACTCAAGTCCGAAATCAGCACAGCCGGCATTTCTCACATAGGCAACCATTAGTGGAAATTTTGGTCAGAACAGAAATAAAAAGAAAAATCCTTTGCTTCTTGGACTGGCCGTATATGGAACAAACCATAATGTGGTCTAAGTAAATGGAGCAGGAGAGGAATCGTCACTGAGAGGAGAATAATGGGCTCAATCCTCACCTCTTGACCTTGGGCCTCTAACCAATCTGACGTACCGGATCACTCTTGCACAGACAGCAGGTCTATGCAGGAACACATTAGTGCCCTGGGGGCTCCATGGTGAAAAGTCTACACTCAAAGACTCAAGCTTTTTTCAGTCCGATTTCTTCAACAACGGCTAACGTGGCTTGCACCGTGCCACCCCTCAGCTATGACTATCTGAACCTGTAGTTTTTGTTCCGTCACTGCTAGCTCCTGCATAGTTTGTTCTTTTCTCGTCCCTCTCTCTCGTCCCCACCCCATCGTCTGAACAAAGTCTCACACTGGTGTGCGTCGGTGGCAAGTCGGTCTTCCAATTGAGGAGATGGGGAGGGGGTCCAGGCAGGGGGAGGAGTCTGGGTGGGGGGTGGCTCCACCATTGGACGGCGTGGCAGACGCTCGGTACCCGGGGCCCGGAAGCGTTCGCCAGGTTCTAACGGCGCTTTAAAGCGGGCGCGGCGGTGTGGCGGGGGAAAGCTCGGCGCCAGCAGTCCTCAGGACGGAGGCACTTCATCACCGCTTCCCAAATAGGTAATTAAAGTGCCACCTGCCGTGCTGTGCCGGAGAGAGCTCCTTCAGCGAGGCCCGCACTGCTGGGCAGCTCCGCTCAATATTTTAATCAAAGCATTATCACTCATTTTTAAACCTCGCCGGCTCCCCCAAACCCTGCTTTATTCATCACCGCTAAATGCCATCTTAGGAGAAAAGGGCAGAGCGGGGAGGCGGGATCGCCCCGTCTTTTCGGCTTCTGCTCCGCGCCCCCCTCCGCTCGCATCGCGGCCCAATGAAGCTCGCTTTTAATCTGCTACTGCGCTTCACTGGCATTTCGGTAAACGTACATTTCTCTTTTTTCTGACCGGCGCCGAGCAACAAGAAAAGAAACAGGCTGAAGTTTCAAGAATCAGCTTGCTTTGACTCCACTGATGGGGAGAAGCTGAATGCGTTACACTGTTACGGAGAATGAGCGCTGGGAGAGTCTCACGCAGCCTTCAAGCAGAGAGCGCAGACGACTTACCCGTCATAATCATCCAACTTGCATTCTTTCAGGACGGAGAGGGCGTGTCCCTTCCTCTGTGTAACTGGGGGAAGAGAAGAGGAGAGTGTGCCTTAACTTAAGAGCAGTGAAATCAGAAGGCTGGCAGCGACTGCCTTTTGCACCTTTAACTAGTGCCCGCAGAGAGGCTGGAAGGGAGCATATGGTGCTGGCTGTAAAGCAGAATTTATATTTGTGTTGTTCTTTGCATATTTAATGGCGGGAGGAGGACTTGTACAAACAGCCAGTATAGGCATGGAATGGCACCATTTCTCCAAACACGAGACTGGGTCAACGATGCCATCTACCACGCTCATAAGTGTGCCCTGGACCCTTTTTCATGTGGAGAGGGTCATGGAACGACCGAAATCCTCTCTGGGGAGGACCTTCTTCAAAAAAAGCTGATTTTTGGAGGGGTCAAGCTCTGGCCACAGAGAGCGGTGGGGGGGGGGGGCAGGGGGCGGGTGGGGGGCGGGCGGGCTCCCCTTCCCCACCTCTCGAGAGAAGAAAGCCAGCGAGGTTCGGAAAAGGGGGTTTTGGGGGAGGACGGCTGGCATGTCACAGATGGCACCCGCACAGCGCTTCACGTATTCCAGTGCACCTCCACCAGAGAGACAGGCTCCAGCTGCACCCATCAAACATTATCAATGACTGATGTGACACCTGCAGATGGACTTCTAGTGTAAGAATGTGCCTCAGTACAGGCAAGACAACATGAATTTCTCCTGCCTGTCTGTCCCAAATACCAGATTAATTTTTGTAATAATCATCAGCTATTATAATCTACGACAGCAACAATAACTATACTGAGCATTTTAAACGTCTCAGTTTATTTCAGCTTTCTATTTATACAGAGCAACAGCAACTGTGAATTACATCCAATAATATTGGCAGTTCAAACTGACTGTTGTCAACAGTGGTCATTTGATTTGATGGATGTTTTTTTGCTGAAGAAAATACGCATGTAATGAAAGGTACATGCATGCACACATGCACACATGCACGCACTCTCTCACACACTCACACTCACACTCTCAGTCACACACACACACGCACGCACACACTCACATGCACACAAGCAGTGTGATATGTTCGCCACACATTGACTAAGAGCACGTGATTCACAGATTTAGATTCTAAGTGACCGTCCTCTGAGGGGGCACTGGTGTTGACACCAGTGATGTTGAAAAGGCATTTGTGCTAGAGCGGTCACATTTCATCCACTTCAGTACGTTCCTCGAAAAAACTGAAAAGTCATTACTGTATTCACACAGCAAAATGTAGGAAAATGAACAGGGAGCTAAACACAGGCATAGATCAAAATCATGCACAATCAATGCATTTTCCATTACAAATATAAATACTCATATTTTTGTATTATATATTAAATTGTATAGTGTAGTGTATATACATGACTGGATATACGACAGTGACTCACAGATACGAAAACTAATTTCACAAATCATTGTTCCCATTTGGTCATGCAATTTGTGTGATTGACCTGCAGGGGGAGTGTCTGACAGTAAAAATAATGACCGACACAGTGGCAGAAAGGGACCTCATTTAACGCTTAATCTGTCAATCAAAACTATGACTGAAGTGATTTGTAGGCAGTTAATGGTTTTATTAAGGAACAACACTGTGTAGAAAGCATCTGCTGCAATAAAGACACATATTACAGATATTTTAATTTGCTATCCTCCCACTGTAGTGGACAGATGTATTTTTAAATGCAGTTAATGTACATTAACTGCAATGCTTGTGATCTCATATACGGCTTTCAAAATTAGGAATAATTTAATACTAGAGGTCTTCCAGAGTAGAACAGAAATATTAAGTGTACAGAAATGTATTGCAGATGCAAAACTGCACTGGCCTATATTCAGCTTTTAATTTTTATTTAATGTACAGAATTTGTCAATGCATAAATACTTTCTCACCAAATAGATGGAAATCAAACAGGCTTATTCCCACAAACCAGGATTATTACTGAAGTTAAGCCATCATGATTCTGTAGTTCAAGCCAAATGTGAAGTGTCTTCTCAATTCTAATTCCATTTGTAGAGGCCAGATCCTAGAATGAGATCTTTAATTTCTATTAGGCAAAGCACCTTTTAATGGTTCCACCTCGACCACCCCACTACCCCTGGGAGTGCATTACCAGAGAGAAGATTATATTACTGTTCAAATGGCTTTTGGAATCAGGTAGTGGAGTTCATTAGTGCCCAGATTGTGGGATCTTCTTGATGTGAGACCCGCCTGCTGGGGGGTGGGACCACGAGGTGGGGGGTTTGGGATTGCTACCTCAACACCACCCCCCTCTCCCCCCGCCCCTCATCACAACAGATGGAACCTGCTCCTCCCACTGGGTCAAGTTTCCCCAAGAGCAGACCCTACTCTTATCTGCGTAGAACACTTTAGACATTCCACACCGTGATATTACAGCCACACAGGTACCACTGCATGCACACAATATTATAGTACCACCACCTAACATGGTGCTGATGCTAGGATACGGTGGTGTTCGTAGGGCTAATAAACTGGCTAAATTAAATACTCTGCCAGACTGGGCAAACCTTTTATTCAAATAACAGAAAAGTGCTGTTCATGTGCTAACTGAGTCAGATATTAGGAAGTGTTGACTAGCGTGTTTTTCCTGACGCCGCGTATCGCGAGCCCCTCTGCGCTGCGGTGTGGCCGTGGGGGGAGGGGGCTGTCGGCTGGGCTGGAGGGGAGCCTGAGGGCAGACATTCCGCCGTAGATAATGGCGCTCACCCGGGAGTTCCGTCTGAGGGGGAGGAGCCCGTCACACTCGCGCGCCGGCCGCGTCCCAGCAGAGCGCTAATGCGTCGACTCGAGCCGCGCTCGCGGGCGCGCCAGCCGAACGGGGGGGGTGGGGCTTACCGGTGACATCGGCCTTGACGTCGGCCAGCTTGAAGAGTGGCGCTACTTCATCCCTGTAGAGCTGGTAGGCTTCCTTCCTGTGGCTGACGGGGTTCACGAACACTTTGAGAGATTTGGGCCTGTCCTGGTAACCTGCGACACAGAGGGGAGACGCGAACACTAACGCCCCCTGAAAAGACCTTGCAGAGGACACAGGCTTACCCAAACGTGCATAAGCAACAAGCTCCTCCGTATTCTCCCCAGCATGTGGTGCCAGAGACTCTCACACATTTTATGCTTCAATAAGCCGCTCATTTCTTCACAGCATGAGGCTTCCGTTCCACAAGTGGAGGAAATCATGTTCAGGTGTTTCTGGTGTCTTTGGTCCATGGAAGCCTAATCCTGCCCATAAAGGTTCTCACTTCAACTAACCAATGAGCACACCACACTGCCAATATCGCCAAGGTCAAGTGAGAGTCCAGGAGTCAGAGTTCAGCAGGAGGTGAAGGGTGGGTGGAGGTGGGGTTGACGTACAGATATAGATACAGATAACAGCTTGACTACAAGAACTTCACAAAATACAAGTATAGTATGCTTACATACTTCATTGGCACCAGAGGACAGGTGTCAAACTCCAGTCCTGCAGGGCCCCGGTGTCTACAGGCATTTGTGTTTCCCGTTCAATCAGCAGTTAATTTTGGACTTGGGAACAAGGTGTGGTGACTCTTTAGCCAATCAATGTCTTAAGTTAATCACTCCTGCTGAAACACACTGAAAACCAACAGACATTGCGGCCCTCCGGGACTGGAATTTGACACCCTGCACTAGAGAGCAAAGCATCCATAGCTTAAAAAAATAAGATGGGTGTGTACTGTGCTGTTGATGAATCCCTCTGCAGTTTAACTACAAGGGTGCCATGATGGCTAATTAAGCCAAATGACTCAAACGGTGAGGCCAGGTTGATGTTTGTGCATACATTCCAGTGTTTCCACTGTGACCCCAGTGCAAACCAGAGTAAGGAACTCCACCCCCTGACTGAGGTGCTCAGCTGCAGCCAGGTGTTACCATGGTACCTAATCCCGGGTCCATAATGAGCCGGGTCTCTGCGCTCTCTATCAGTGCCCGATGAAGCCGCTGAAATACAATACAGGCAGCCCTCCGCTGAGGCCAGGCAGGGGGAAGCGGTTTGCGGTCGGGGGGGTTCGGGGGGGATCATCTCGCTGTTCTCTTGGTTTTTTCTGGCCGCGGTTTTGCTCAGGTGGCATGAGGTATCAGTGAAAACAAATAAAGGTAAAAGATTTAAAAAGACCAAACACTCTCATATAGTACTCGATCAAAATCCCGACTGACAATCTGTCTACGCGTCCGTTTTTTGGGGGAATAACTTAAATGTGAACAGTCCTAAGGATTTTATTGTGATTCTGCACAAAGATCCCTTGCACTTAGTATTCCAACAAAAACTATTCCTATCGCTACCCGCCAGAAGACAGTGTCAGTTATAAGGATGAACAGCACATTTGGAATTTAGGAGGGTTCTTGCAGCCACCTGCCCGTGGGCTCTGGTTTCCGTTGATGGGATGTGCTGTGTCTAGGTGACTCATTGTCCGATTACTGTTTTACTCCAGAGGACCATTAGGGCAGCTTAATGTCACATGGTGCTGTAAACACATCTGTTCAGCCTTCCTATCGTATGGGGGGGAGAAAGAGGAACAGTGGCTTGGGTGGAGCCCATATCTG
Organism: Anguilla anguilla; assembly: GCF_013347855.1. NCBI lineage: Eukaryota > Metazoa > Chordata > Actinopteri > Anguilliformes > Anguillidae > Anguilla > Anguilla anguilla. The sequence continues at coordinate 35,515,373 of NC_049203.1, read as the reverse complement.
CTGTGAAACCCTGCTGAGGGTTACCCTGATGATGGGGGAAACACTTGTCATAAGGGACTACATTTCCCATCATACCTAGGAAAACACCAAAGGATGATGACACTTGTCATATTGGTCGATTGAAGGTCAAACCTGAAAATGAAGCCCTTCCATTTTGCCAGTAACCTCCCTTTAATCGAAGGAGATGGGATTGTAATTAGGATTTTGTTTTTCAATGAGCCAGTACAAATAGGCACTCATGGTTCTGATAACTGTTAACTGTTCTCTGAATGCTGCTCAGAAAATACCTACAAATGTTTATCAGACATGCATACATTTTTATAACCCTGCAACTGTATGACAGGAGAAAGCTCCATTACGCTGTCAGAGACATTGCATCAGACCAGAGTACACTGACGGAGGTGAACATCACATACAGCACATTACAGAAAGCAATGCACTGCACAACCTTGCTGACATGCACTCGATTTTCAGTAATCCTCAAGAGCAGATGTCCCATCCTTTCCGTGACCATCCCCGGTTAGCGAGCTGCGGTGCGACCAGGAGCCCTCCTAGTCTCGGGCCAGGTTTTCAGGGTGTGGGAAAGGTCAGGGCCTCGGAGAGCCGGATTGGGCAGGGTGGGGTAGCCAGGAGGGATTTTTGCGACATACAGGAGGTGGGGGCTCCCTGGGGTCTTCAGCGTCCTCCTCCTCCTCCTCCTACTCCTCCTCCTGGGCATGTACCCTCCGTACGGGGGTGAACACCCAGACGTTTCCTCAGATCCTCTGCCAACCCGGGCATCTGGCCCTGTGTCAGGAACTGGCATTAGTGCATATTAGCGGTGGGGGAGCCCAAGAATTGCCCCCACAAGCGGGCAGGGGTGAGGGCAGGGTGTGCGATATCATGGCATAGTGTCTCTCTCAGAACCCTCTCACAGAAATGAGGTGGCTGGGTAGTCAGACAATGAGAATGTCAATGTTCCACTTTCTTTAAAGCAAGTACTATAAAAACTACAAAAAATATTTTCTGAGACAAAAAAAGACGCTGCACTAAATTGTACTTATTGTACTTCTGGAGTGAACTAAAGCAAACCTGGAACATTACTCCCCAGTCTGTCATGTGTAACGGTTAGTGTTTGCATGTCTGTTGGCTCCAGTCTCCATTATCAGCAGGAAGATTAATGGAGCATGTCTTTAAACAGCTGATGCTTTACACATTATTAAAACCGTTAAAAATATAATAATGCAATTATGTACTGATATTTCACCTTTAATAAAAATTGGTTTGCTTCATACTTACACCAACTGAATTGTCTACTTTGAACCAGAACTTTCCAGAAGCAGAGCCTAATAGTTTGGCATTTACTAGTCTGTGAAAAGATGAAATTATCATATATTTATGTGTTCTTAGAGCTGTTTCTCATGTTGAGGAAGAGCTCAGGAGGTGTGGACTCACAGATACTGAAGTCCTGTGGCAGCGTAATGGCAGTCAACACCTCCAACGCGAAACTAGGCCTGACAGACGGTAAAATGAGAGGGGTCTTCTGGGAATAGAATGAGAAACTGACGCTCTCAGTTCTGAGAAAGTAATAGCACTGCGATACCTCCGCTGCGGAGACGGACATCTGCCGAGCTCCTCCACCTCCACAGAGAGCTCCTCAAACAGACGGCCTCACTCCCTCCCTCCCTCCCTCCCTCTCCCCCCCTTCCCTCCATCACCCCCTCCCTCCCCCACTCCTTCGTGCCTCACTCTCTTGCTCCCTCTACCCTCCTTCTTTCCATCACAGTTTTCTCTTTTGCTCCCTTTCCTCCTTCACTCCTTAACTCTCTCCTCTCTCCGTTCCTCTAACTCCCTCAACTCTTTACTTTACTCTCCCCCTCAGCCACTTGTCTCATCCATCCAACCCTCATCCACTTGTTTTCTCTCTCCTTCCCCTACTTGTTCACTCCTTCATCCATATCTCCCAGTCACAGTCTCATTCTCTCTCACAGCTTCTTTCCCTTGTTACTTCTCTTACTCCTCTCAAGCCGTTTCTCATTCACTCAGCTTCAGTCGCAATCTCCTTATCTTTTCACAGCAAAAGTCTGGTCTTAAGCGTTTTAGCCTGGTAATGAGAAATAAAATCTTTTTTTTTGTTCTCAAGTACAAAATATTAGCTTGTTTTAAGTTACTTTTTCCTTGAAATTGTCTTACCCCATGGGCAAATCTTGAAATGGGTAAAACAGATTTGCAATCTTTTTGTCTTATTTATCAAAAAAGAAACAGAAATAAGATTTTAAGTCTAAATGTAAAACTAAAATACTCATTAAGATGGACCTTCTTGGTTTTTGCATTATTGTTTCCTAACTTATTGCTTATGTAGGGTCTCGATAGCTATTGGGCCCCCTTTGCTGTTCAGAGCTGCCTGAACAAGTTTCCATCATCCAAACTGCATGAGCTGATAGCAGCTAACAGGATGTGGTCAGGAACCATCACCATGAATACAGCAGGTGACTTAATGGAAAATCTGCCTGTTAATATGTAACGCTCTGTAATCAGGTGCTGAAACCACGTGACCTCATTTATAAGCAAAGAGCACTGTGTGTCCGCACAGCTGCTGCCAGTGGATATTGGCTGCTGGTGGATATTGCCCATGCACTGATGGAAATATCTTAAATACACATTCACAAATGCAGAGTAATAACATCAAATGGCATTATGACCCAATAATTGTAAACACAAGCATAGATTTTGTCCCATTAACTAACAGAGATGTTCTTAAAATAGCAAATGGAGCTGAAAGCCATGCCTTATTCCAACCCACACATGAATTTGAAGATGATGCTGCAGAAATGAAAGATTTTCTTACTCTGCATCTTGTCTCCTTTAAGGCTGTCCACCTAAACGATAACAAGGCCTACTCCTATCATTTAAATGCACCATGCACCATGGCATGTTATTAGGCCCAGTCAGAGGTGGAAAAAGTGTGAAGACTGCATTGGCCCGACAGAAACGAGCCCATCAATCTCTGAAAATGGAGTTCAGCATTGCGCTGAGGGAGATCAACTCAAGCCGCACGGGTGCCACCGGTACCGGTTTGATTTTGTTAGCAGTCACCGTGTTTAAGCGTGGGGCAAGCGTCAAGATCCACCAACGCTGAGGAGCAGCTCCACCATTCAGAAACCGTTTTCTTGTTCTCAAAAGAGAAAAGGTGAGCTCTTCTACCTTTCCTTTCCAACATTGAAGTCTTTTGTGAGAGAACATCAGCTGGGAAACACCCTCCATTGTGCGATGCTATTTGAGGCTCCCTGGGAAACGCGGGCCTGCGCCCGCCGGACTGGCGTAGCAGGTGAAGGCTGGTGGAGCTCCTGGGACCCAGCGCACCGAATGTCCCCTGGGGGCGAGGGGGGGGGGGGGGGGGGGGCTTAACAGCCTATAAAACAACAGGGATAATCCCCCCCGCGGACGGAAGGAGAGGGAGCGCCATCTTTTATTTGCCATTGTGAGGGGGCATGAAGGTATAATTTAAGCGGTCGTTCATGCGCGGTGACATGTGGCGCGGGCGACGCGTTTCCCAGGTCGGCTAATGTGGGAACCTAATGTAGTGCAAGGTGCCGGCATGTCTTTGTTAATCAGGCCTTGATTGTTTCAGGAAAACAGGCAGATAATCATGACGAAGGCGAGCGGGGGAAGGGTGCTTCTTTCGCATCACCTCGCGCTCAGAGGTGCGCCCCCCGTCCATCAAGCTGAGGAGCGCTGGACGTCCCCGGCGCTTCCGGGGGCTGTCTCGGGTTGAGCGCCGGTTGCAAATGTCTCCGAGTTGTGTGTCCGCCGATGTGGACGTGATCGATCAGGCAGAATTTCAGGCTCATTATCTTGTTTGATAACTAATGTGACGTAAATATAAATAGGTGTATTCATAGTGTTTTTTCAGACATGCCATTGATTCTTACATTTGTGCGTTTTTCAACCTGATAATAAATACGTCTAAGCTGTGGCCTTCTGGGCCTCTTTAGGCATCAGATCTTAATTATGGTAATACATTCACGTAAAAAGCTACGTAGCCGCGACTCTAGAGTGCCGTTTTCACACCAAAGGACAGGACTTTCACACTGACAGCCCGAGACAAAAGTGCTGAAATTGACCAACTTCTACTGTACCTTTCCCTGAGGAGAATCTGCAAGGATAAAGGCTTACAGATACAATACAGCCAGGCCAAACAAGTGCTACTGCTGGAGTGGGTGAATGAGAAATGACATCTTTTAATTCCCCATGAGCAACAGGGTTGCTAAGCGATAGCACTAAACCAGGGGGGCTACTTTGCAATGCATTAGCTGTGCTGACTCAGTTAAGCAACACGGCAATAATGCAGCAACAGCCAATTCATGCATGAGCAGTATGTCAGGTGCCTTCAAGGGAGGATTCCCAGAAATTTCTTAATCACTATGGAAATGAATCTGAGGAACAGCAGTGTTTTAAGACTGGGATTAACATAGATTAAGACCCTGTCTTGTCCAAAAGCTCCTTTAAAGATGCATGCGCTGTCTTCTGACAATCCCGTGCGTTTTGAGACATTCGAGTGACCCAGAGGATGGGTCCCTTCCCACAATGCACTGTTGCTGCAAACCAGGCCATTACCCATCTTCCCCCTCTCCGGCTGCTGACCCTCTCGGGGTCAGGAGGAGGACACCTGCCACATTTGGTGGGACAGTGGCCCTTGGATGGCATGCCCGCCTCTCTTGGCAGTCATCTTTGTAGAAGGACAGATAATTACAAAACTCCAGGGTGGCTGGAGCCAACCTGTTCTTCCACTGAGCTCCGGCGGGTCCCTGCGGTCCATGCCTGGCCTTGGCAGCCGGAGCCCGTGGCTTGCTGCGCCGCAGAAACACCGCACAGTGACACGCCCATCAGAGCAAGCAGGTTTCTCACAACCACAACATTGAAAAAACACTGCAGCGGTAACTTAGCTTTTGTGAGATGGGTTTGTTAGGACCTGCCATGTTTTACATATACTTATTTCAAGGATAATAAAGAGCAGCATAATAAAGAGCACCAAAGGTTTTTGGATCATAACTTAACTAGAAACTCATAGCTTTTGGTCTGATGCATTTTACAGTTCATAGGCCATAATTCAAACCTCCACAAAGAATGTGAGCATGACAAAATGAGAAATGCATTTAAAGCAGTCTCACATAGTGTATATTCCAGTCTTTAAAATACTTACGGGTTTTTTATAGTACTCAGATAAACACAACTAAACCTTTCATGATACATGGAATTGTTCTGTACTTGGTATCTCCACATCTTGGTCCTGATTGGTGTAGCTGTGGTGAGGTGTGGAGAAGCTCGTACCATTTATGATCTCCTTCAGGTGCTTGAACCAAACCTCGCAGTGGTCTGCACTCAGGTTGTTGAGGTGGAGGGCCTCGTCCTTGAGTTTGGGGCCCTTCCTCACACAGCGGAAGAGAGTGAGGCCCAGGAGCGTGCCGCCCGTCTGCTGACCGATGGAACGGCGCCTCTTCACCTTCACCGCGAACACCTCCCTCAGCTCCAAGTGCTCCTCGTGCCTGCGAGCGTCCGACTCGCCTGCAGCAACACAGAGACGTGCAAAGAGTCAGACAGCAGGCTGAACATGAGTGCACCTGTGGTCTGTGTGTGCGTGGGTACGTGCGTTTATGTTTCCGTGTTTACGTACCGCAGGTCTCTTAGTGTGTCTATGTGTGTATATAATACATTCAGTTATATTTTGTTTGCATGGTTTGTAAATACAATAGTGTACATGTGTGTATGTGTGAGGGACAGTGAGAGAGAGAGAGATGGAGACCCAGATTAATGTCTGAAAATATTTATTAGTACCAACAAATTCAGCATTAGACATGTTTAAACTTTTTTTTTTTTAGAGGATAGTATGCCAGTCTGTACTGTTGCGACTCTGGGTCTCCAGCTCTCCATCACTTTCCTGCTGAAAACAATTAATATAATATTGCCTCCCATTAAACTCCATTAACAGCACTTTTCAAGAAGGCATTAAAGGCTCCACACACACCCTGACTCCAGCACTAAATATGTCTGCACTTCCTCATGTAGAACCCTCTCTTCATTAGGGGCGCCCTGGTCGCACCTCCGTGTTTCAGAACATTAACTGTCCTCTCACATTACTTAGCAAGATACCCGCCGCCACCTGCTCATGTTCAGGCTACGGTTTAGCCATGGTTCTGGATATATTGCTATTTATTTATCTATGGAGGCCCTTCCCATTGCGGTCTCGGGAAAACAAAAGAATCCATTTAATTACAGGGAATGAAGATGATCTCCCTTGACGGAGCATTCGGCAGACAGCGACGAGCAACACACTCCTGTTTTAAGTATAGCGTAGAGGGAAAGGACGCTCAGGGAGACTGGGTGAATAGAACAGGGCAGAGAGGATCACTCCCTGCCCCGCCCCCCATACAAGCCTCGTCTGCCCCTCCCCCTCCTCCCCTTCCTCCTTCTCCTCCACACTACAGTAAGCCGGCACCCTGTCCGAATCAATCTTGGCACATCTGCCTGACGCGGACCGTAAACAGGATTAGAGGGGGACTTATCTGTTTGATGCTAATTGTGTTCGCACTTTTTGCACATGTCCACCCTTTCAGACGTCGCCATCCGAGATGAAGTCTTCCCCGTGTTTCCATTTGTGCTCAAATAAAAAGAGGAAATGTCCAGTGTTTGGGGACTATTTGGGAAATAAAGTAGTATTAATTTGCCCCCGCACTTCAGAGGAAAAGAACTCAGTTTGAATGCACCCCACACTGTGAGGAAGTATTATGAAACAGACGTAATGAATCAGAGTGCAGTCTAAAGTCCGAGTTCAATATCATTCAGGTTTAGCACAACTATCCTTCTGCTGCATGTCATAATGTCATCTTGTTAAGATTTTATACAGCTTGCATTTTGTTATTATTCTTATTTGTACCTAGTTTCTGCCTGGTGTATGGCTTGCATCGAGTTATTTTTCAATATTTTATGCCTGTACTTGTTATTGTGTCATCATCTGGCCACAATCATTACCAAATAATTATATTAGGACTGTTTATGATCATGCAGTTTCTGTGCACATTAAAGAAAACATTTTATTTTTTATTACCATACAGTTTTACTTAAACTTTTCATTGTTTTTTAAATGCCACTTCTTTTAGGTTGCTTGGATGTTTGCAAGCATCCTCGATGGTAAAACGCATAATTTTAATAGAGCAGTATTTTAGTTTAGCTCAGTTAATTTAAATCGTTTTTTTGTGAAAAAATAACAAATACAGCAATGTAAAAATACACAATAGCAAAAAAAGAAGAAGAAAAAAAAAAAAGACTTGCACAGGTGGTGGAAACAAATCCCCGAGGGGGTTTTTATCAAGTAATAAGCAGGAAGACAAGAGATTGTGGTCAGCATATGTGAAGACTGTTTGGATCAAATTTAATCAGATTTAGGGTAATACAGGAGATTGTAGAACTGAACATAAGACTTTTGGACATATGGTTAAATTTGGATTTCAGAACTGGAGCTCTCTTTAAGCATGCCTGAGTGTAAGTGCTTTATGTCACATGATTTTAAGTGAGATTTGTGACCCATTCAATCAGACTAATATACACGCTATGGCAGCAAGACAGATGTTTAACTGTGGCCCTTCCCTCTATAACCACTGATGGTTGTATTTGCAGTTCATTCACATTTTACTGCTGTTAGCCAAGAGCATTCCTAATGACAGAACTGTAAAGTGAATAATATAAAAATATAAACAGATATATTTTACAGACAGTAATAACAAGCTGTTATTGTATAGTAACATTTTTACCAGTAACAATCAGGAAAATGTACTTGAATCCTTTGAATTATCACCAACATAAGAAAGAACAGTTGATGCTTCATAAGTGCTAATAATCCTTAATATTACAATTCAGTAAATTATAAATACAAGTGAATGTGTTGAATGTGCTAACACACAAAAGTAAATGGAAGATCATGGCCTATGCTACAACTAGACCACAACATATTAAGGCCACATTCAGAACTCAACGTGATTGGAGGTGGTCGGTTTCTTGATTTTTTATTCAGAATTTACAGCCTTTGAGTTATTTATTTCAGAAATGTTTTTTTAATTCTGAAAGGCTGTATATTGCACTCCTCTTTTTTCACTGAAATAAAAAGCTAAAGCCTAAATTCAATTCAAATTCAATCACCAGTCATCTTTATTTTTATGAATTATTATTGCAAATGTTATATTTTGTCAATGAAAAAAAAAATTGTGGTGATCATCAAACTCAACAAGCTGTATATTTTTTAGCTAATACTTTTCAAGGACAAATTTCAGTTGAATCTAGGCCTTAGTGTTAGGAGTGTCGGCCGTTATCTTACTCTTGCAAGTTTCACCGTGAGTAAATGTATCTACAGGGATTTTTAATAAAACCCTTTTCACTTTTTAAAAAATAAGATTTATCAGATGCATAATGCTCACTAAATATTCTGATAAGCCTGCTTAGAAACACATCCATTCCTATCCATATAAAACAGCATATATCATGGGACAAATTGTCAGTGATCGGCTGATGTAATGCTGATGGGTAGGTGACAGAATTGCTCAGTTAGGTTGTGTTGTTTACATTTTCACGTAAAAGGTTGTTCTCTTTTCTGATGTCAAGGAGTGTGGCTCAGGTGTTGAGTGTTTTAATTTTTGCCCTGTGCCTCAGCCCTGGGAAAGCTGATCTCCCTGCTTGCCGAGTGTGTCTGGTACAGGGCAGACAAGTTCAGTTTGACAGAAGTTCCCCCATATGTGCAGGAGACACAATGAACAGGATCGATAGGACATGTCAGAAGACACCATGGGTTACATGACACTCTGTCTTGTTTTGCTCCAAAGGTCTTATCTATCGCTATAGTCCGCAATTACACGCAGGCAATCCGCGGTGAATGTACAACAACCACAAATGTCTTTATATTCAAGTGTGGAACAAGGGCTAGATTTATATGTGCAAAGTATACTTTACACTACAGACTGTATTTCACGCGAGAGTAGTGTTTTAATATTTTTTGTTTTAGTACAAAAGACCCAAGATGTGCTTTTGCAGCACAATGGTACAAAACAGTGCCAGAAAAGAAAATGAATAGGAGCCAAAGATGCCAATTGCATATTAATGTCTCCTAATCAAACAGGAGAAAACCTTCAGTTGCTTCTACTGATATTATGTTTCACAGGCTGCACTGCAAATCTGGTGAACTAGTAAATAGAACCCAGTTAATAAAATAAATTTTACAAGGAAAAATATCTTTCTCTCTTTCACACACACACACACACACACGTGTATATACGGCACGTAACATACTGCACAAAGCCTCCCTTGCTTATCTAAGTGAGACGGATCCTGGCTTTACTGATGAGCAAACAGTGGTCTCCTGCCTGGCGGGTGTCAGCTCAGCGCAGATATGAGGCTGATTTAAACTGACGAGATGGGAACGGCCCTTCATTTGGGCCACAGCGAGCAGTCCTGAGATTAAATAAAACAGTGCAGTCTGTTAGAAAACTTTATTGCTTCCAGATGGATACAAGCTTCCTCCTCAGTGCCGCTCCAGCAAGCGGCAGCCATGGGGGTGGGGGGTGGGGGGGGGGGGGGGTGCGGGGCTTCATATCATCATGCAATTAATGAATGGACAAAACATATCAATTCAAAACCCATCTAAAACATGCGAGTAATCTAATATCCACAGTATGACACTACGTTCACGATGGAGAATGGCGTAGAGATAATGATCTTTAAGAGAGAATAATGTTCATACTCCCAAAAAGTGTCAGGCATATCCTTAATAAATATGAACGCCATAATTCAGTGCAGGCTTATTTATTTATTTATGTATTCATAAACTTGTCTCATCTTGTATGCTGTCTCCAGTTCTGAAACACCAGCAACTTTAAAATGTCTGTATTCAGCACACTTTCCCCGTCCGGGTGGATCCGTCTTTGTCTCCTCACGTCCGAGCCCGCTGTCGATACCTACGGTGCTCTCGCGGATGAAGCTAATGCTGCGTGCTGAAAGCTGTCCAAGCGCGAGCAGTTCTCTGCCAGGTCCGCATGCTGCTCTTTGCCCCATGTTGTGTGTGGGGCCATGTGGTTCTCAGTATGGCCCCTGAGACCATATTTTCCACCTGTGCCTGTGAAGGCCTGCCTGCCCCGCCTGATGCGCGCGAAACCCGCCATTCCCGTTTATCGCCGCTTTCCAGGAGGGAGGCGGAACACATTCTATTTGCTTCCTGTGTCCAGACCGGTGCTGTGCGCACTCATTTACAGTAACAACCAGAACAGGGTTGCTTTTTTATGCTCTTACTGTGAAAACTACACTTACAGTCCCATCAAGATAATTACAGTTTAGTGCCATTATCTGCTTCGAGAACGGGGCTCCCTGAGTCCCAAGTGGACCACTTGGTAAAAAAAATAAAAAATAAAATAAAATAATGAAAAACTTGCCAGGTGAGCCACATAGTCTGGGCAAGCACAAGACTGGGTTGTGTCATGATGCAGTGTTTTAAGTGTAAGGCTTACTGTTGGACACAAGCAAGCTCTCCGTATGTGCAATTTGTAATGTGGAACTTCAGCTAGGCTACACATATCTGTGAATGGGTGTGAGTGGCATCGGGTCAAAAACGTGTATAGTACGGACAATTAAAATGTAAGACAAATCTGAGCCATTTATTAGCCACTGTTTATTAGCAACAATGGAAAAGCAAGACATGCTTAGCTTTATTAGAACATATGTTTAGGTCAAAACAAAACAAATGTACTGTAGATGTTTACCAGAGAGTAGCATTAATATTCTATTATGCATGAGTGATAATTCAGGACTAAATATTAATTCGGCAAAATAGACTATTTTTTTTTCTTTCTGCGTGTTTTAATTGCAGCCTCCCACCTGTCCCTGTGCATCTCACCCCAGTCTCAGGTGTTTTTTTAAAATAGCATTACGTGTTCTGACAGTGAGTTTCCCTTGAGGATAATAATGAAACAATGCTTTACCAGCTGAATCTTCCCATACCAGAAATAATGTGGAGGCCCAAAATATATATGTATATGTGTATATATATATATATATATATATATATATATATATATATATATATATATATATATATATATATAGATATATATATATGAAATAAATGCAGAAATTTATAAATCAATAACTGTATTTATAAAAATAAGCATATTAAAATGGAAATACAAGGTAGCATGCCCAGTATTAATTCAACTCTAATAGAGTACAACAGAAACCATATGCACTGTAAGAGCTGATTTAACACTGATCTGATAAATATGCTAGGCCATATATGAATGCCTGACACATCATCTATTTATTAATTTATGTTTTTTATTAATGCTTTTATTTTGTACAAGTAATCAATGTAAGAGAAGAATCAAAGTGGCTCACCCTGATTAGACACTGTTCTAGTGCGTGGATGGGCCCTACAGTCTTATATCTAATCGGCACATTGCCGACTGTGGCTGACAGCTCTGCAGGGCAACCAAGCATTCCAATTCAGGAGAAAATAGGGGAACAGGTGTAAAACAATGCAGGCATTACATAGCTAGCTACAAAAAAGCTAACTTATCAAATCAGTCATTTAACTTTGAAAGTCATTGCGAGACTTCATCAACACTCTGAAATCTCTTTGCTTCTCACATACTGGAGAAAGCATAACTTCTGCGAGTTGAAATGCACCCTCGACAAAAAAATGGGAGAAGGAAAGCGGTTGTAGACCAGATATCAGAGGCAGAGGGATGAGGAGTAGAGAACAGACTCCTAACTGTTTTTCTCTTCTCTGGATATAGAAAGTTCTTATCTTTATTGGCAGTATAAAATGTTTTGCATGGGTTGTCCTGTTGCAATTACTTTTCTGTTATACTACATTGTGTCAGCCAGTAAGGTTCAAAATGTGGAAACAACTGACATGGATGTAAAATGTGAGAGTGACAATTCAGGAACACAAGGTAGCGTGTAGCGCAAATCCTTTGACTGAATTAAAGGGAAGTCAAAGTGGTGCGGTGACACCAATGTGTGGCACAGATTCGCCGGCGACACAGAGGCTGCGGCAGAGTTCACCCGCTCATGCCATGTAGAGCGCCCCCCACCCCCCCCCCTCCAAACGACTGAAAAATGTTTGTCACTTTTTTCTCTCCCCGGACTCCATAAAAGGAGATCAAATAACCTCTGCGGTGCAATTAGTTAGTGAAATCTGAGGCTGTGCAGGACATAGACGGCGGGGGAGCTGGCCTTACTGGTCTCATTGGTCCACTGAACACTTCAAAGCAACACGACACTCTCTGGCTCAGTTCAAACTTAAAGTGCAAAAAAAGGTGAAAAGACGGAAGTGCAATCAAATTCATCTGTCTCCTTCTCAGTGAAGTCGGAAAAGCTCACACCTTTTCCGTAATTACATTAGAGACGGACTATCTAGGCCAGAGCAAATCACGGCAAATGAATTTGTATTCATCACTTCTACATGCGTCTGACTGGAACGCACAATGAAACACATTGTTTAATTTTGAACACCTAAGCTGATTATCACCACTGTAATTTAAGAGGATCAAAACACACTGTGTGGCAAACCGAGATTTACATTTTTCTGCCTACTTGATAAAACTGGGATTAGGAGCAACATATACTGTAGCTCTCATTGGTCAGTTCAAGCTTTACAAATAATATCGCAGAATTGTTAAATAATATGGACACTACTAAATGTGTGGAAAAATCTAATAATGACTTTTAATTTTGTAAAACTGGTAAACTACTGGTAAGTCTGCGTAACTCTTGGCCACACGGCACATACCATCTCAGTGAATTATATAATTGAAATTCACAATACTAAACTCTTTACAAAAGAAACAATACAATCCATCTTTCGAGTCATTTTAATCTAAACCTGCTGCTTATCAGTTAGGACTTTCAGAAAATATTTTATTTTAAAATTATCAAGGCTGCAGTTAATATAGGCCTAGTCTGGACGAATGCATGTACTTTCCGGGGAAAATGGGAGGAGCCTCTCTGCACTCTGATTGGATATGCCTAGAACGTCAAGGCATCGGCCAGGCTCTGTTGAATGAAGTGGTAAAAGAGACTGGCTTGCGAGGCTAACATAGGCCTACTGCAACATCCTGCTCAGAGTAATAATATAGGCCTACTTTTTTTTTTTTAATGACATCAGTGGCCAAATATTTTGAACCTCCAGGCTGGATATGAACATGAGCAACAGCCGCAGATACTGTACATACAATCTAGATTTAGAGTACCAATCATTAATATATTAACCATGTGACCAGTGTGCATTTTGTATTTCAACTGCTACATTTAATAGCCCTATATGTGGGGAAAAAACTGTGATGTACTACACATCTGTTCCTCTTTCATAAATGGCAATTGATGTTCATAATTTTGGGACTAATTTTTAGCATTTACATAGGATATTCGCAATAGAGAGGCCTAAAGTGGGACTGGTGAGCTGAAACTGAGCTTTAGGTGTGGTACTTATTTGCTCCATGTCCCATGGTTGCAGAGAACCTGTGGTGGTAGCGGTCAGACTGACACCACACCACTAACCCATTAATCACACTGCTCTGCTCTCTGTGGTCAGGGGGTGTGCAGTGAGGCAGTGTGTGGAAAATATTTAAAAATATTACAGGCCAACCTTTAAATTATTTAAGAAATCTGGGAGGGAGGAATATGGAACGGATGCCCATGAGTAGGAGCCCGGAGCACAGAACGGAGACGTAGGAGTAAGGGTAAGGGTCCAGCTGGCCGCTGCAAGTGCCGTAATAAAAACACTGAAACCTGAGCTGTGGGTGGAAACCTGCAGTTTTATGAAGACTTACAAAAACTAAATCTGTGTTTTCATTAAGTGTAGTGTCAGTCTTGATTTAACCGGTCAGGCAGAACAGTCTTAAAAAGTCTGAGGCAGTGTTTTGCACAGTAAACATACTTGTGCTTGCTCCATGGAAAGCAGCGGAAGTAAGGATTCTTACTGCCCAATTTACTTTACATTAGCCAAGATATATGACACTGACCTGAATCCCAGCAGAGACAGACATTAGCTACACGTTAGCACGATACAATTCAATTTTTCAGTTAATTAGAGGATTCACTACACTTGAATGAACCTTTCTGTTAAAAAAGTATTTAGAATTTATTTCAAGGTCATTATTGAATCATCCTATCGAATACGTACTTACCACAAGGGTTAATGTTCTCTAACACACTGTAATTTCCACTTAATATGAGGGATAGAGGACACTATTAGGATAAGTTATCCCCAGGCAGAAAAGAGTCACATAACCGTCAAATAGAAAACCACAGCTTATCAATGCTTCCCAGTCAGTTTTTGGCAGTTTTGTGATAGCATTTGGTAAAGGCCATAGGGGGTTATTTGACGGATGCTGGCTCTGTAATGAGAGTGCTGGCTTAATAACATTGGCCTGCATCAAAGACAGGAAAATCTGTCTGTAAAGCTTAGGAAAAAACAAAAACCTCACCCATGCTAAGCAATGCTGAGACTAGAACCAGAATAACTCCAGAAACATGCAGCAAAAACAACAGGTCATGCTTTGAAAGGTCAGACGTGACTCAGATGCTGTTTTCTTGTGGAAAATTATACTAAATTACAACATGGACATCCATGAACCACACTACAGTTTTTGTTTTTTTCGGACATTATGGAAGTTCCACGCCAAATTCGACTTGGACGGATAACAAGGCAAAGTGTTGGAAACAAACTGGAAGTGATTTCACTTAGAACGATCAAGCTCACCACAGGAAACTGTCCAAAATCAGAACAAAGATACAAAGCACAAATGTGGCAAAAAATTATTAAGGGGCTCCTCAATAAAACTCAAACTTGGAGAAAAAAAGCCACAGAAACTGTACATGGTCCGATAAAAATGTGAAAGTTTTATGAATGGCTATTTGATTTTCAATTACTGTATACTGGATTATGCAAGCTTGCACATCATTTATATGTTCTTCTTTGCGTAACATAGCAGACAGGGAGTATTGTTCACTCAGACATTTGCTAAATGTCCAAAAGACTGACAGATGCCCTGTTCACTGTGGTCACAACAGTCGGATGGTGTCTATTACCAGCACATCTGCTACACACGACTTTTTGGCACCCTGGTCCTTGTCACCCTCCCCTTCTCAGTCTGGTTTGCATCATATCATACATGTGCTTTCATAAAAGAAGTTCCTCAAATATTCAATGGACATCCATGTAAACACAATGCAGCAAACAGCGTTCACAAAGAAAAAAGGCAGACATCGAGCCAAATCAATATATTACAATCAATAGATTACTGCTATACATGCATACATGTTGGCATCAACATGAAGGAAACCATTTTGGATTGGCAAGGACTGGAATCTTCATGGTGCATATGGACCATAAGAAAAAGTCATGAGGGGAGAGGAGGAGGGCACATCTAGTTGAACGACATGTATGTAGCTACTTAAAATAAACAACTGATAAATGTGATAGCCCTAATAATCAAAAGCAAAGGCTAATCACTAAGACAAGGAAGTTAATAATAATAATAATAATAATAATAATAATATTATTATTTTTATAGTTGTTGCTGGTTTTAATTTTATTTCTATTTTTAAATTATCTTATCCAGAGCAACTTACAATAGCAAGCTATATGTAATGTTTTTAATGTACAGAAATTCAGAGCATGTTCAAAGCTGAATCATATTGCTGAAAATTCATAAATTCTTAATTGCAATTTAAAATAATGTGTTAAAACCAGGCTAGAAAAAAAGCACATTTTTAAAGAGGGCCCACCACAGCCCAAATTAGTGTAAAATTGCAGTTAAAAAAAAATATTGGACAAGCAAGGTAGGTTAGGCTTTTCCATTTTCTACACTATTGCTAAGTTATTGTTGTCATTCAAATGGAAATAATTTTGCTGACCTATGTCAACTCCAGTGGCATGATCCATGTTAGCTGATTTGGTAAAATGATCGCCCAAACTTGTTCATGCCCCAACCTATAGTCTACCTCCTGTAACGCTGGACCAATATTTTTGAGGCTCCCTGTGTTTACTGAAGAATATCGGTGTTGCCTCTTCTGTATTCATTTCATATCAAATGGCTGTTCATTTACACTCCACTATGTCAACATAAATGGGGATGTTACATACGCCAGCCCCTCCATCTTGAATCCTATTATCTTATTTTGTAACTACTTGACAGACTACTATAATACTGAGAGAAACATCACCAAAGGGAATGATAATAATTAGACCGTATTTTTATGTATTAGGCAGCGCAATAATTTATAATATATTTAAATACGCACAGCTTCTGACCAAAAAAGTATGCCATTATGATCTCATAATGATATGTATTTATCTACATTTCCCACCAAAATTATTCGCACTCTTGATAAAGATGTGCAAAGAAGGCTGTATAAAATAAGCAATACAAGTAATGAGCAATATTGCATGCTCAATTTTTTTTTTTTAAATTAATGCAAATATAACGGGTCAGAAAAAAAAGATTTTGTTTGACAAGAATTATTTTTTTCACAAAAAGATGTGTCAGTTATTCACAACCCTATTCTTAGCTTTTGGTGTGCATACTCCCTTCACAAGAATAACTCTACTGAGTCATACTATAGTGCTTTATGAGATTAATGTATATATTGGGGGGATCTTTAAACATTCCTCGCTACAAAAATCCTTCAACATCTATCAGATCCTGCAGTCTGCACTTGAGGACTGCTTTGTTCAATGCAAACCACAAATCTTCAATCAGATTCAGGTCTGGAGACTGTGATGCTATTTCAACATATGCACCCTTCTTCCAACGCCAAACCCAGCAGTTGTGTGTGACCAAAAGATTCTGCTTTGTCTCCTTTGACCACAACATCCAGTTCTAATCGAAGTTCAACATTGGTCTTTCTCTTCATGCACACCAGTGTTGGATCTGGCATGAAGAAGAAGGGTGCTTATGTAGAAAAGGATGTCATACCTACAGTGAAGCATGGAGGTGGATCTCTGATGTCATGGGATTGGATCACATCTACTGGTGCTGGGGCTCTTGTTAAGGTGACTAGAAGCATGAACTTTATCATGTACCAACACACTTTGGCCAAAACCCAGAAGCCTCCATAAAGAATTTCAAACTTAGCCACAAATGGATCTTCTGGCAAAACATTGGCCCCAGGCATACCTCAAAATCAACCAGGGAATGGTTAAATAACCACAAAATTAGTTTTGATTCATTTTGCAATAGATATCTTAGTCTCCGGGCTAAAATTTGAGGTTTGAATTGAAGAGGGTAGTCCACAAGCACAGACCAAAGGATCTGTATTCAATAAGATCATGAAAGATTAAATATGGAGTAATGGTAGAAATCCCCACAACATGTTCATCAATCTCATAATATAAATATATAGGCTATATATATATACTAGACAACTCTGACATCTTATCATTGCGAAAGGAGCGTTCAGTAAATACTGAAAACAGGGCTGTGAATAATTGTGGCATCCTCTGAGGAAAACAGAATGCTTGTTTTTTTTATTTATTTATAAAATAATAGAATTTTCCAATTTTCTCCTATTGGGTATTTGACACTGCCTTTTCTGGACATCTTTATCAATGGTTTTAACTGATAATAATTCATATTAGAGGCCACTGTATCTTGTGTGGGGTTATTATTACGCTTGTGAACATAACTAAAAGGATAACAGAGTAAACTTCAAGATGTGAGAGAGCAGAGATTTCAGAAGGTTCGTTCGGAGTGGGGGTTAGGGTGCCTGGTTGGGGAATGGTTCAACTCAATATGGACATGTTTCTGGACGTAATAAACCGTTTTAACTTGAACCTTACCAGATAATTGACATTCCGCGTTAAACTGTACACTGACGGTATAATTAAAATCACGTTCTAAGTTATGAAGCACATTCTTAACCCTGGTGTCTCTTCTCCCCCCTCTACACGCACGCAAACGTAACCTACACAAGGGTTCCCATGCTGTTTTTCCTTGAACGCCATTAAGTTCTAACGCATGCAAAACTGTACAGATACTAACCAGTTACTAATACAATCTCCTTTTCCGAGAAATGAGCAAATGTGCATTTCTTAGCAAATCGTTTGATTAGTAAACCCTGTATGTGCCAAATATGTCTTCCCTAGTTTGTCTATTTTGGTTACACTGCCGTCCTGCTGTCACAGAACAAAAAATGGCTGCACCACCGATTGCCATAGAAACAGTAAAAACAAAGCGCAACCCACCTGTAGGGGTCTCCGGTTGAATTTGAGTCCATATTAACCTTGTCGCAGTCAGAACTACGTCGCAGCTTTTTTTCTCTATTTTAAATATACCCCTGACTATCGGGTCATCCGTACTGATAGCAGAGCATTTCTCTCCTATTCTCCTCTTCTCGGACACTGTCGCTGGCGACTCTTCGGCGCAAGTTTCCGGAACTAAGACAGCCCGCTTCTCCCTTTTATGTTTTGGTTGCTTCTTTTTCTTTTTCTTCTGGTATCGGTCGTCAGATCTCATAGGATATACCAGTTGCATTTCGTGTAACTCCTCTTGACTCTCCGACCTAGATTTCAGGACCTTTACCGATTTCCGCGGGGACTCGAACATAATTTAGCCTATATGTTTGCCGCAAACAGTTTCCACAATTAGCCTTGTTGTATTCATTAGCTGGTCAGCGCTCCCCCGCGGCTTTTCGGATATTGCATGGTTCTATTTGAAACTTCCTCTTGGGCCTGCCTGCGTGTTTAGGCTTTCGGTAGTGCGCGTCCCCGAAGTGAGTACTCAGCTTTGGTTACGCGCCTCATAATCTGTTTTCCTCGTCTCGGCCCATTCACAGTCACACACGTATTACCTGTATAGCTACGTAGCCTTTTGGCTTATGGTTGCAGTGCAGAACAATTCTAGTCTAACTATGAAATATGCTGAAACAAATATATGGGAAAAAAATATTCATAATAAAATATTTCGTTTTTTAAGGTTACGCAGACCGCTTGCAGCCGGCCACTAAAATTAGCCTAATTAAAATGGCATTTTCATAATAATGCTTCTTCGGGGTCTTGAATGGTGATAAAAGGAAAACATTTTAATTTAGTTTTCCCAGAGGCATTTCGCGTTTTGAAACTACTAGAAGTCGCGAAAAACATTGATAAAACAAAAAGTGTGCAATAACAAGAATTGGTATATGATCATTGTTAATGATTTCTATAACAATAGGCCTAAATGAATAATGATAATAATAATATTATTATTATAGCACAATTAACAGTAGATGCATTTGAACAGACACAAAACATGCCTCTGCGCAACTTCCCACTCGTAAAGTTCTGTTGCGTAATTGACCGAAAGTCAAACTGAATAGGTAAACTACAGGATATCGTTTTAAATTGAATCTCTGCTTGTGAATTCAGTATTTATAAATGTGTCACCCCACAGAACAGCATAATAGCCTAAGATTCGTAGCACCATGGAGAGTTCCTGATTGAAATCCCACAGTGTAACGGTAAAAATACTCTATGACAAACAATCTCAAGTAATATGACTTTATCCCAATGTGAAGTTCCAGAATATATATTCTTTTTTTCTGCAAAGCAAATGTACCAACAATAACACGTGAGTTAATTTGTCATGTCGCACGTGGCGTTGTGGCAACGAAAACATCACAGTTAAAGGTTCCACGTGCACATTATTGTAAGAACTAAACAGTAAAATAAAAACATATTCAGTAACTACTGTATATAGACACTCAACAGATTCTTAACCATGGTGGGCCTACGCCAAAGAAAGCTCCCAGCCTGAAAAGTGTTTGATACATGACCAATAACACACGGCGCGATGGGCTTTCTGACTAGTCTGTCTAATCACACAGAATTAATTTTAAATGTATTTATCTATTTAAGCTACACATAAGCCTAATATAGGCTACAGTTATTTCGTATGCCTAATTACATTGACGAATATCTATCCGCGTGCTTTGCAATAATGCTTTAGAATAATGTATCATCGTTAATTTACTGAGGCCTTGTGTGTGCTTGTATTTTGGGCATTACGACCAAAGATTTGCAATGAGTTGCCTTTCACCGAGAGTTTAAAAAACTGAAATAACTTAAAGGAGATTTAAAAAACTTTTTGTATCACAATAGTGGCACATCGGGACGACTAAAGCAACTTCGAGATGATATATGGCATTTGCATATGCCACATTTTATGAGTCTACAATAAAATCTGAAATGATGCAGATGACTGCAAGTTATGTTTTCATCACTGTTGTGCTTTTTTTTTTTTTTTTTTTTTTTTGCCTGCGGTCAGGTCCTGTAGTGGCGAAAGTCGCTTGAAATAATGACATATGAAAAATGATGTGTGAGGCCATGGTGTCCTTCCCAAACAGTCATTCTTAAGGGGAATGTATCTACAGAATATGTTGCGAACATTGGCATTGCTTCTGTATATTTCCCCATCTGATGAAAATACTGAGTTATGCAGTGAGTGTTCATGCATAAATAAGATCATTTTCATAAATTAAACCCTCCCCTGCAGAAGTAACATCTGTGCCTCCTTCGGTTTGCATAAAAGATGGTGGCATGCCCGTGCCTCTTGAATGACTACAGCAATCCATGGTGCGGCAGAAAACCGTTCGTTTTGTCCTTGAGCTAGACAAACATAAACTTTAATGTCCCGGCTTATTGCATATTACGGCATAGTCCGGTTTAAATAGCTGAAGTATTATTTTATTCTTTTTTATTCATTTCATCTGTAAATGTGTGTCTGCATTTGCCATTAATATTTTACACCTCCATTTATACTAAAGTTTTCTAACATCTTATCTACTTCATGAGACTATCTTTCCTAATTAAATCGCCTGTAGCAAGTCTTGTCTTCATTGATTTTATTACTGCAACAACAAGAAATTCAGTTTTTCAGGGAAGAAAGCCGCATCTCAGTGAAAAGCACGGCTATTCTCGCTGCAGGACCACGGCCAGTGTGTGTGTGTGTGTGTGTGGGGGGGGGGGGGGGGGGGGGGGGGGGGGGGGGGTCAGATTATGCTAATATGATTTAAACTACCGCCAAAGGGGAAGAAATGTTGCCAAAGAATATATTCTCCGGATAGCCTACCGAATTCGGATCTATCATGTGCATGATGGATACTATCAACGTAGTATTTGATAGTGAACTACAGAAAAGTCGCGACACTGACGAGTTCTTGTCAAGGACAGAACATATCACTGATGCTTAATATTTTTCCTCTCTAATATAAAAAAATAATCTAATATTTATTGTCCATTTGTCCCCATTTATTCGAGTTTTAAACGTGTTTACCGATAGAATACTGTATTTGTTTTATTAGATTGACATAACTGACATGACTGTAGATTCTAACCCACCTGTGACGCCGTGGTGTCCTTCCCAAATAGTCATTCTTAAGGGGAATGACTCAGCTATGTTATAATAATTTAGCCTGCGCTGTAATACATCTGAATATGATTTGATTGGATCTGCTAAAATAAATGTTTCCAGAATCAACTACTCTAAAAGGTACATCGTTTTAACACACAATTGACAGATTCACACGAATAGGACAAAATAATAACAAGGGACTTTATTCTACAAATAATAAGTTACGCCTTTATGAGCTATCAAAATAAAAATAAAAACAAGAATCCCATAGGAAATACATACACTAAGAATTCACATTGAAAGATAACTGCAACCAAAAGTTCAATACTATCTGAAACATAAATAAATCGGAGATGTTTAATATAAAGCCTCAATGCACTGTGGCAATACATCATACTATACAGGTTTACAGACAAATGTACAGTACAAATTTATTCAAGTTGAACCAGTGTCACACTTTAAACAGCACTTTGTTGGGACTGTGGTACATGCAATATCTATTGCGCTATTTGTGGAGCATTCGTATATGTAGCCTACTAAGCAACTCTCATGGGATTGAATCTGCTTAATCTGGCCAGTCGCAGGTCCCAAATTAATCTGAAATTTAAAGGACCAGTCTTTAATTTCTGTTTTGGGATCATTTTGGATTAAGGGCACACCCATTGGACCAATGTAAAGATAAAGCGCATTGGGAATGAACGGGTCAAAGAAATAGGCTAGAGGAGATAAAACTTCCGGATGATAGTCGCGCATGATAGTCATGCTGTTTATTTATTTGTTTCGCAGCGTTTTGGGGGTAATGAATTAGTCAGTGTTGTGCAACCTTGCGTGAATTTACGGTAAAGAAGTGCCAAGGCAACATAACTGATTTCTAAACAGTGGTTAAATAATTTGCTGGTTAAATAATTTGATTATTACTTTCACATCATTATTGTTTTTTTTTTTAATAAACAACAGGTTCCTCTATATAAAACATTAATGGAGTTGCATGGGATAAAGTATGTAATCGATCTTATAAAAGTTAATTAACAATTCTGTACAAAATCACAACAAAATAATTCGATATGGGATAGATAAGTACTAAAATGCTGGTTGAAAAAAATATATATCTTTATTTTCTTAATTGGCCCATTATTCGATTAAAAATTGCATAGTTTCCTAATTATTGCTTGTGATTTTGTTTTATGAATCATAGGATCAACACATTCTGAACGTGGCCACATCAATTTTCCATTGTGACCTTAATATAGAAGCGCTATAGGGTATGATACATAAAGTGAATGGGAATATGAATTCCCATATCTCCCAAAGGCAGTAACAATAATAAATACATACATAATTTTAAACGCGATATATTTGCACTTTTGCATCATTGATACCCGAATGCGTGGACGCTTTTAAAAAAGTCTTCATGAGTGTTTCATTGGATTAATTAATCATGAAATATAGCATTAAGTTGAGCGTTCATAACTCTCTCGTGGTGAGAATGTCCGTCGTATGACATAATATTCTCCATCGGTATCTCACAGCGCTGCGCGGAGCTTGCGTAAAGGGAGGCGTGACCCTGAGGTCCCGCCAGACCAGCTGCTGGGTAGTGCATGGTAAAGGCATAGTTCTTTTCGAATTCTGACGAAGGCTCGTGCTTAAAAGAGAAGTTCCCATTCACACTCAAAGGTGGGCTCAGTGGTCCGTCAAATGAGGGACTAGTGCAGTCTGTGAGAGCGCTTTCAAAGAACGGTTCTAGTGCGCTGCCGTAAGAGTGCGGCTTGACGTGGAATATGTGGGAGCTGTCCATTGTACCATAAGGAGGGCTAGGAAGACCGGGAGTTTGATAGGAATATGGGTGGGCAGTGAAGGAAGCACTTGCTGTTTGCATATGAGAGGGTATTTCCTGGCTCTGTTCTGGAAGGAAAGTTCTGGGGTTCAGCTGGAGGCAGCCTGCTACCAAATTAGTGGTCGGCTGAGATAATCCCTTGCATAGGGCCTGCACAAAGGACATTAAATCCGGGCTTTTACCCGATCTCAGGATTTCGGAAAGAGCCCATATGTAGTTTTTCGCCAGCCTTAGGGTTTCTATTTTTGAGAGCTTCTGAGTTTTAGAGTAACAGGGTACAACTTTACGCAAACTCTCAAGCGCATCATTTAGTCCGTGCATGCGATTTCTTTCACGTGCGTTAGCCTTCATGCGCCTCATTTTGAATCTTTGAAGCCGAGCCTTTGTCATTTTCTTCTTCTTCGGTCCACGTCGCTTCGGTTTCTGTTCGTCTCCTTCTTCTTCCTCCTCGTCCTCCTCTTCTTCGTCATCTTCCAATCTATTGAGCGCCTCCTCATCCTCGTCCTCACCATCTTTGCTCATCTCCTCGTGCTCACCGTTTTCATTTTCCATGTCGTGTTCCTCTTGGGAATTCAGACATTCATCCGTCCAGTTTGTGCTCTTGGACTCTGGCATCATACTTTCTTCGTTGTATGACTTCGTCATGATCAAACTCTGTCAAGATAATGACAGCATACGTTAAAAGGGCTATACCTGGTACGGATTCGTTTACGCAGAAAATAACACACACTCGATGTATCGATTATTACACTATAATAAGATAATAACGTACATTATTATGTACACTTCAACTGCTTATACATTGTATTCTGCTGTGTCAATTTTGTTTGATTTGATTGTAAGTAGGTGAATCTATAACTCTTGCACTCAAAGGCTGTGGGCAAAAATGTATCTGATTCGTGGAAAACAATTATTTTACAATTAATATTAGTGACATCGTCTTAAAATCGAAATGTATATCATACATAATACCATAGGATGCACATTCCTAAGTAACTGCATTGAGAGACAATTGCATTGTCTGAGAGGCAAATGTACTAAGATATATTTACAATAATGATAAAGCTTATATAATAATATTACATTAGTGCTAATAATACACTACACATTTGAGCAAATTTGTTTAAACAAACAATCTTATACAATACATTTTTTATTGTCCAGAAACTAATTAGCGGTTTAACAGAAAGCATATAAGTAGCCTACTTATTTCTTTCACATCTCTCTTCGGCGCACTTTGTACAAATTAATATTTGAAAGCATGCTTACTGAACTTGGCTGCCGAATCACTATTCCTTAAGAACATAGACAAAAGTAAATCAGTGCGCACATCTAACTCCATACAGTGTCATGTAGGCTACAATGAGGAAAACACAAAACTGAAAATAAGTATTAATGATATTATAAAGATGCAGACAGATAAACTGACTAAGTACCTCTTTCTTGCAGAATGTCTTGTTATTAGCGGTTCATGCCCCTCTGGGTGCGTGACAGGTCCTTGGGAGTATTGTGACTGGGCGCGCGGTGGATGCTCAGGTTATATAGTGATGCTGCTGATGCTGAGAGATGAGCATGTATCTATTGCTGCGGTTAATACCCTTGCACCAATGACTGACAGCAGGCTCCACCTCTTTTTCTGGCACGCGCCATATGGTCAACTACGTCAGGCAAACGGCCCCCAGCGTCACGTGACATATTCCATTTGTATTCAACAGAGCTCTCTATTCCATCCTTTTGTGGCCAAAAGAAAGTGGCCATCTGTCGCTAGTTAGAGACTCCGCGGACCTGTTTGTACCCGTAGGACAAATTAACCCTTGAAACATGGGACATATTCTCTTAAATAACAAATCCAAGTCATCTCTCGCGCTATATACTATTACATTCTATCCCGTGATTGTGTAGACATTTGTATCATCTTATGAAGGTTCACAAGCAAATCTTAAACCTCTATTATACAAAAATCACAAGAAAATCAGTTTAGTTTAATCAGCCTGAGGTTAATTGGTTAAATCTATGAAAGAGACCTGCTTGAGATGTATAGTTGTTAAGTAATAATAATAATAATAATAATAATAATGTGGTTTGTAAATTATGGTTACAACCTGGGCCTGGAATAAATAAAAATAAAAATAAATAAAAAACTGAAGGTAGGCTAGTGGGTCAGACAACACTAAGCACTGGTTTAAGCTTGTTTGGAATTGTCCAGTCGCTGTCACCGATAATCTTTCTAATTGTGCGTGCTCTCCACTGGACACAGTAGTTGTAGTGTCTGGATTGAGCCCCACTCAGCAATGAGTCCCTTCTTTTCAGACTTGAGGTCGGCACGCGAGCTGCACGCGCACTAACAAAAGCCTATTTCACGGCTCACTAGCCTGATCCAACGTCCGAAATCTGGTGTTTTCTATTCAATTTAATAATATCTGGGTGAAATCGACGTGATGACCGTTGAACAGCCACCAAACAAGTGGTGAACACCAGACAATAGGCCTAAAGACAGAAATCAGGAATTGATTTTAACTTATGTTAGAGAAGCAGTTGTGAGACCCGGGGTTTATAATTGAACAAATTTCATTGATTATTTGTATCAATGAAATAAAAGTATGAACCCAAATTGGTGATTATTTTTTTCTCATGAAACGCGCACATATCAATCACTGTATCCATCTGCTTACGACAAAATGAAGCCAAGAAATGCGGACGGCCAATAACAAAATGGGCGCACTGTAAAATGAACTAAAACCAAAATTATGCCTAGGAGCGATGAAATTAATAAACGCGTTTCAGATGACTACAAAACAAAATCTGCCAGATTAAAATCTCTTAATTGTTGTGGGGAGGGGGATAACAGTTTAAAATAATTAATTAAACAATGAGGAAATAGATAAATTTTTTTGATATTTCCTTTTAAAATTTTATTCAAAAGTTACTCAGAGTTTAACAGTAAATTCATTAATATTTATTCCGCGGTTAAATCAATAAGGTCTTATTTTCAAGGTCTCTTTGTTATTCAGTTCAGCTGCGCCGAGTTCCAGGTAAGAGAGAAGGGTCTCTGTATGTGCTTGGTCAGGCATGAAAAATGCCACACGCAGTGTTTATTTAGCTGTGATTCATCTATATTTAACTTGGTGGTAATGTCCCGGCTTAAATACAAGAGGGTGCAAGTCCGCATGTTGATAACCTGGTAACCGTGAAGTACCCACAGTAACTCAGCGTTTTGTGGACCAGCAGGAAAACAACTGATCTCTCGTAACACGACAAATTGTCCTGATCAATCTCCCAGCCCGGAGCAAAAGGTTTTCATGTTTTGTTTGTCTCTGTCTTGGTTATTGTCGCTGAGCAAACAGTATCAGTCGCGTTAAAGTTACAGTGAAGAAGTTCAGCACCACCGACAGCGACTTTCGTTGAATGGACGATCGCATCGACATTAAATTAATTTAATTATGGCATGGGACTGTACGCACGGTACAGTTTATTGACACATTTAATATATTAAGATCACTATGTTACTTCTGGAATCCAATGATTGTGAGCTACTAAACATCGTTTTTGCATCTTAGCACATGGCTGTTGAGGAAGTTCTGTGACTAAGTTTTGTGATTTTTTACAGTTCCCTCGGCCAGCAGAAATAATTTTCTCAACATTTTACACTCAGCAGTTTAGATGGAAAACTTGTTTTGAGTGTAAATGGGGAATTTGCTACGGTAGTAACAACAATGCATGAAAATAACCATACGACATTTCTGCCAATAGATGTATTCACATTTAATACATTGAATTATTATTATTATTATTATTATTATTATTATTATTATTATTATTATTATTATTATTATTATTATTATGTAATGGACTTATAGCCTACTGTGAATTTCCGGTGACAATAATCCAAAATAAATAAATATCAAAGAAAGTCTTTTCGGTTCCTTACTCCTATGTAAAACCTCGTATAAGACGTTGGTGTGACGGAAAAGATTTAATTGATTTATTATAGGCCTCCGTGAAAATACACGGGGCATATTTTATGTACATATTTTAAATAATGTAAATTTAAAGTAAAGGGTAAAAAGGGTAAGTTTATTTCGATGCCTGCGTTTAGTCTATTTTGCAAAGTAGGCCAATAGCAATATTAATAATGTACTTACTGAACACTAAACTGGATTCCCTATCCTTCGTATAATCACAAGATGAGCAGATTAGAGATCAACGTTGGCTATTCCAACACGCGCATGGGACTTTATGCCACAGGAGTATGGAAGGACAATGCCATTCCACTGATGACAAGAGCGTGACAACACGTTCAGCGCGGAGACAAACATGTGTTCCTAGAGTTTGACTGCGTGTAGGACGTCCTTCACATTGCTTCACTGAGTTCTATCTTGCGATATTTACCACTTAACTACTGTGAAAAAGGACGAAGTTTAGTTGCAAACACAGACCCGTTTCGGTGCGATTTAAATATTGATGATCTGACCTTTCATTTCCTCTTCCTAATCAAAAAACATTTTCCCAAAACAGGGACCTAGTGTCTCGCCCCAATGCCTTTCCGCTTGAATAAGCAGTTAGATTAAACGGAGCCAGCTCCCCATTTCATTGCGCTCTCATCGCACTAATTGCTTATGCAAAAATGCAGATTTGTATTAATTAGTTACTCTGCTGATTAGTTCTTTGGTATTTTCGCGGAATAAATCATTCTGGAAGAGAGGTACAGACATTATTTTTGGCCCACAACCCAAATGCGGCTCAGGGTGGAATACGGTTTCAATATTAAAGAAAATCGCAGGTAAAAGCGGCTTTGCATTGAAAGTAAAGCCACCTGCTGCACACACCTGCCGCACTGTCCTCTTTAGCATAAACAAGCCCATCTTAATTATAATTTTAACCTTCTATATTGTAGCCTACTATTGTCTTTTTTCCGCATAGGCTGCATTACTTATGCGCCTTTATAGTAAGATACATATGGGTTCAGTCAATTTAAACTAAAAGTCTGCGGGAAATACATAACGCAATCCAAGTTTTATCTTAAATTTATGTTCATGCTCACATAAATTTTGACACTTTTCTTTGCACCACACTTTTTTAAAGTTCAGTCTATAATAGAATTATGAATGTACACAATAAAATGTCCAATGTCAATTCGACTCTAACAGAGCACATATAAATCTAATGGATAAACTGTAGGCCTATTTTGTAAGACAACATTTAACGCTGACCATTTTACTAGATTTAACACTGAACGGTGTTTCCGGCCACTGCCATAAATTCGTTGTAGATCAGACCGGGTTGTAGTTAGGTTGCATAAAGCAAGTTTTCATCAAATTAATAAATATGTATTGTTTTATCGATAATTCAGTTATCAGTTTAGGTGTCGTGGCTATATTAGCATGACGTTAGAAAATGTGTTTTCACTGTCAGTGTTTAGGACAAAGCGCCACCTTGTGGTGGGAGAGAGAGAGAGAGAGAGAGAGAGAGAGAGAGAGAGAGAGAGAGAGAGAGAGAGAGAGAGAGAGAGAGAGAGAGAGAGAGAGAGAGAGAGAACGCACAATCAGTTACGGATAGGAATATTAATCTTTGAACGAAAGGAAAGCATTCTATATTTTGGTTTCTTTTGAAGATATTCATGCCATTTAATTTAATTTGCGCATGCAAATAAATAGACACTGGCTACTGAAAAAATTGGTAAATGTTTATTCTCCTCAACTGGGTGCAAAGTAGGCATGTGTTTATTTTTCTCAACTGGGTGTCACACTCAGGGGTGTAGCACAAAATTCTGGGCCCCTTCCCCCCCCCCCCCCCCCCCCCCCCCCCCCCCCCCCCCCCCCCCATTACGACGCCCCTGACCACACTGCTTACCTGGAAAAAGCACCAGTTCATGGCGCAGTGATGACAGGACTGTACAGAATTCTGACACTTCCCTTGCAGACTGCGTTCGAGACTGGGCCAGAGCAAGTGGTCTGAGCGCATCCCTCGTCTCACTCACACTGTAGAAGCACTATGGCTGATCAGACGCTGGTAGTCTACCTGCCCCAATTGCTCTAAATTGTAAACAACGAAACAGCTGGTGGAAACTGAAACTGGCAACAGGCGATTCGAGGACAGATTTTTTTTAAGTCACAAGTTATTACGAAGCCACAACATATCAGTTTCTGTATAATTATTCGTGGAATGCTGTACATCGGATTAGTGCTTGCTCTACCTGTTACATTAGCCATATAGCCGTTATGGATGAAAATAAGTCACTGTACGATTATTTTCTTTATTTAACATGCTTCATAAAATTGGCACCCACCCCATATATCACATTGTTAAGCATCCTCGGGGAAAATGGCAAAACAAATAATTTGTTCCATGTAACACAATATACGGGGCCATCTGTTTGCATAGCGAACTATGAATTTTAATTAAAATTCCGTTGAGACTCGGAGGACAATAAAATGGTGAGGGTTTTTGCTACAACACTTCACTCGCGTGTACATTAACAGAGCATACGGAAAACAACTATATATTTTGACCAATAGGCCCATTGCATTTATAATTATTAGGCGTATGTTGTCTATGATTAAAATAAGAATCATTATTAACGTGAGCAAACGTGAACTTTATCACAGATTGTGGAACAGTCGTTGCTCCACTTTTCATATTATCTGCAATGAGTTAATCTTTATTGAGGTGCATGAATTTGTTTAAAAAATGTTTTGTTTAAGTTTGGTTGTCTCGACATATGGATCTGTGCATATTTAGATATTACACTGCACTTAAAACAGTCCATTGGTAATTTTATCAAAAGAACAATGCAATGGTGTCCTCTTGTGGAAACAACTTAAAATGACACCAGATGTGTGTCTGACAGTGATTTTAGTAACTCGAGTAGGCCTGGGTCTAAAACAAGCAATTGGAAACCTATTGTAACACACATATCATTTAAAGTATGTCAACTAAAGCTTAAGTCAAAATATAGTATATTCATAGATGATGTTAGGTAGATACTCATAAATTAAGCAACATGCTTAGAGGAAGAACAACAAAACCATGGTCTAGACTCTAGAGATTGCCCTTGCTGGAATTTGCAGCAGGGCGGCATTATTGTTCTTCCTCTAAGCATTTTTGCTTGACTTATGAGTTAAAAAAAAAATACTGCACAGCATAAAATTCATATGAAGATGAAATTAAAAGTAGCCTATACCATGAGTATAGAGCTGGTTAAACGATTAACATAGGCTATTCAGGCTCAAACATTCGTTTTTTGGTAGCTTATAATGTCATTGGGTTCATTGAATCTCATTTCAAGCACATTTTTTAGTTTTGTAATCACATCTTGGGTTGCATATTTTCACACGTTTAGCCTGTACGGGAGTTCTGTGCATTTTAGAGTTCTGTTTACGCTTGTTTGAAAGAAAACCGCTACTTAGCTCCGGCATTTAGAACCTTAACAGTACATTTTCAAAATATATATGGAGGTGTAGTTGTCTTGACTGTTATTGAGATGTAATGTACTTTCTGAATGTTTTTGTTGCCAGCTGTTGCCACAATCACAGCTCTAGCTAGTTACCAGCATCCAACTGTAGTTGGTAACTATACCTACCAACTACCGGCTACTAGCTGTTTCACAAACCTAGAGCTGCTTATGTTGGTCATTGTTTTTTCCAGCTATGTGTACTTTTAAGCTTCACCGCTGCCAGTTTGAATACAATGTAATTGGATTTTTATAATGGGCAGACCTCATGAAGCATGACTACATTGCATCCGAAACTCTTAATACTGACAGTTTTTCTTTAATTTAAGTTAAATGGTCCAAGTCAGTGATGCAAACTGGTAAAATTTTCCTAAGTTCATTGAAAAAGTTTTAAATGAACAGATAGCTAAAAACGAAAAAGGAAAATACACAATCATTGTAAAATTAAATAAAATCCTCGCAACATATACAGTAAGCAGCTACTCCTGTAAAAATAAAACGACTGGTTGCACATGCGCTAGGCTACTGCTGCTCGGATATTTTTATTAAATGTTTCAGTAGGCTAGATAAAAATAGCATTAGTTTGAAATTAGTGGCGCTATCCATGAATTTATGTTCTTAAACGAGACTGTTTCTTTAAACAAACATTTCTGATTCATTTATTTTATTCACATATCAAATATATTATTTTGTTGGGCTAGTGTTCTGCTATACGTGCAATATCCTTGTTTTCTCCAGTGGGTTGCAGCACAGGCTGATTTGGGGAAGCGATTATTCCAGTTTGTGACGGCTGCACTGACTCGCCCTTACTTGTTATGTTACTTTGTGTTCCAGGCGGAAGCGGAAGCCTTGTTCTTTTATGAAGTTCGGCGAAGTTTGTCAGATCCTACGAAGTTGCTGCTGTATGATCATCGAAACCCTCCACTGATTTCTGTACCATGGTAAGGCCATTTACTTTTATGTAAGCCAAACGTTTTGGCGTTGCATGTTAGACGTTAGAGAGGCGTCATTCTGCGTGTGTTTCTTTTGTAATGTCTCGCTTTATTTTACTTTAAGGAAACCGTATTTATTGCTACCATTAGTTATTTCATTTTCTTTTGTATCACGCGTGTATTATAGGAACAATTCAAAAAGTCCACATTGAGAGGGATCTTTACCATTTACAGACCTACCGTTGCATTCCCAACACTCTTCTGAAGAGTATTCGTTTGAGGTTTGAATTATCGATAAAATGTAGAGACGTGGAGCCATGCGCAGTTGTGAGTGTTGCACACTAGCGGAATTTGTTTTGTTGTCGTGATTACTTTTATTGTTATCAGTGCTTTGTTTCTTCGCTGCCTGTACTGTCACGTGTTGCAATATAGTTTTGTTGACATTGTGTTCATATGATGCCCTTTTACGTTGCTTTAAACTCCTGAACCGAAAACTGAATTTTTGATGTTATTAACGCTGATCCGATCCTGATATAATGTCGTCAATTAGAAGTAGGGACGAACAGAAGGTTTTTGTCTGAGTAGCTATCCTTTTTTCCTGAAGCGGATAGAGCCCAGTAGGCTACCAACAGTATCCCATAGTACGGCTCTGATTCAGGGTCCTGGTTTATTATCACCATTCTTGCGAAAGCTAGTAACAGTGACATATTACTTTTTCTCAGGATCATCTGCGTGAAACCAGGACACGCCCTTTTTAAAACCACTCTTCACAATACGATGACATAATATGAGACTGCGTTTATTAATGCGAATTGGTGTCCTTTCTGATGCCTTCATTACTGTATGTGTTACCCTTTCAAATATGAGGACATATTGAAATTATTTGACCAGTTGGCTGAAATAAGAGCGCATACGGAAATTATATGACCTATCGGCTGCCAAGGGCATACGGTTTAAATACAAAAACGTGCACGCACAGATACGAACTTTTCGTTCGTATTAGCCAATTCTTCTGTTTTTTGCAATGGCTTCTCAGCAACATTTCTGAGAAACATTTTTCATCCTAAAAGAACAAAATTCAAGGATTAAGTTATTCATGAGTCATACCCACTGAATGAACCACATTGGTTTTGTTTCCCTTCTCATCTTTGTGTAAAGAGAGGCAAGTGGCAGAGTTCTTGCATTTGTTTATTTACATTCTGTGACAGACCGCTGACCTCTGGTTCAAACAGCTGCCAGTCGTGCTTGGTTATAGCAGATAGAAGTGAAATCTTTTTCAAAAGCTGCTGGCTGCAAAGACCATGTGCTTTAGGTCAGACAGGGAACAGGGATGCACTCCCACACCTTTGACCTCCAACCTCTGTCATTGAACTAAGAAGGAATGATGCAGAGACATGCAAAGGCTTATCCTTGTCTTAGCTGGAAAATATAAACAGGCTGTATAACTCATGAGAGTTCTCATTTCGTAGGTTTACAGTGGCTTAAGCTTGAGTTTTGGTGATAATTGGCCAAATTATGGTTTTGGCTATTTTTTAAGATTTTGCATATCCTTCTGTCTTCATCCCTGAAATAAAGTAAAATCAGCAGAAGCAAGGTACGTCTGCTGTTGTTCACTGCCATGATCCCCTTTGGTAGTACCTCAGCCGTGCATTCCAGAAACAGATCAGTAGTCTGATGGCGACCAAGCAATGAGGTATTTTAACCACACTGAAATATTGTGATGATGGGAGTGTCAGGGAATCGGTATAAAAGGGTAAATTGCCTTAATTAAACACAGAGTTCTTTCAGAAACTGCTGGCTACAGAGGCCATATTGCTGTACAATACAATTATTTGTGATTATTTTGGCACTGAAGTAATGATCCCAGTATGTTATTTAAAAAAATGTATATTGTGCACTGACCTCTGTGCATCCTGTTCAGATCTGGAATGAGGAAATGAGCATCTGCTAGAAATAGTCGATAGGGAGCAAAGAGGCTGGGACTGGGTGCAGAACTATAGCCACATGCTTGTATGTCACGAGGCACTTTTCCTCCTGCTGTTTTGTCAGTGTTGACCAGCAAAGTTTAAAAGTGGGGCAACCATGCCTTCAGTAAACTTCAGGACTGAGTCTTGGGCCAACATTTGACTCCCTGTGACATCATTCAGGTTTGAGTGGCTCTCCCTGATTGGCAGATGAGTGTTTGCTGAGCTAACATTGGCGAACCCGCAAAACTGTCACATGTTCCTCCGCATTCCACCTGGGAGTTGTTAGACAGCAGCCATTTCCGCCATTCCTGGTTGTAAAGGAGAGAGACGGAATCATTGACCGTTTCTTATAGTTTCATGAGGAGGCTGTTTGGAGAGGCACATTTGTGCATTATCAATTCTGTTTTGGAATAACTTTTGGGACTGTTGATTTAATTGGGAGAGAGGCATTTCCAAAATAAGTACAATTTGGATTATTTAGGAACTCTTCTTGCCCACTTGTTTACCAAAATAGTCATTATGGGGGGGGGGGATTCTTTTGCAGTTGAATTATTACATAATCTATTCACTTTGAAGACATTGGCTGTGTTATGCCTGCAGGCATCTTTAATCCAAAAGTTTCGTATCTGTGCATGATTTGTGGAAGCCCTTGATTCTGGCAACCTGGCACTGCTTCCCTTACCATTAAACAGTTATGGCTCACTGTTGCCCAAAGACTCAGGAGTGTTGCTACTCAATATCCATCTCACACTTGTATGAAACTGTAGTATGTGTGTTTCATTCTAGGACTTTCATTTGACATGCGAACCTTTGAACTGCATTGCCAAGCACTTGCTGTAGTTTTTTCAAGTCCAGGCTTTCAAATGAAAGAATGAATGAAATATTGAGAGAGCACTTTATTGAGACAGTGACAGACTGTGCGTTGATGGTGACTGACAAAGCCAATTCTGAAAGAGCCTAAGCCAAGTAGTTTTCTTGTTTAAATGAACATTTTAACTGGCCATTTGTAGAATAACCAAAACTCCTGTATAACTTCAGTTAACAACAGAAACAGTGATGTGCAAATGTTTGTGCACCCCTGGTTGAATGTTGTGTTGATTTTACAGAGTAAAAAGTTGTTAATAGAACCTCTGCAGTGAATAAATTACAAATAAATAAATACAAAGACATGTTTTTGTAAATATTAATACGTAATTACATTTCTTGCTAAATTTTACAGATTGAAAAGAAATAAAACCATAAATGTAGCATGTGCAAAAGTTTGGGTACCCCATCTGTCAGTACTTGGTAACACCTACTTTGCACAGCTTCCAAACATTTCTTTCAGCCAGCTAACAGTATTAAATAGTTGCTTTGAGAGATTTACTAAAGAGGAGGTTACTAATAGACTGGAAGGCATATTCAGTACTCAGAATTCAGAATGTCTTGGAAGATATTGATATAGAGGATAAAGAAGTACTGGTTAAATGACATAAACTAACAACAAATAAGGCAGCAGGCCATAATGGCATATACCCAGGGGTACTCAAAGAGTTAGGTGCAATCATCTTTAAACCACTGGCAGGTATTTTTAGACAGTCCTTAGAAACTGGAGAAATACAGGAGGGCTGGAAGCAAGGTAATATAATGCCAATATTAAAGAACATGTAAGACAGGGACATAGAAAGTATTTTAGTTGAATGTGCAGATGATACAAAACTGGGAGACCCCAGTTTGGAATCTACTAAAGTAATATACGAAGATGTAAACAAAATCCAGAAGTGGGTGGAAACCTGGCAAATGAAGTCCAGTATAGCTAAATGCAAAGCTCTACATGTAGGATGGCAGAATTATTTATGGGAGGAACAAAATTAGAATGTGCTCAATTTTAAAAAGACTTGGGAGTAATAGTTGATCAAAGCCTTTCAGGTTCTTTGTATTTGCTGGTAGCAGTAAAAGAAAAAGAAGAAAGGGCAACAGGATGCTGGGATATATAGCCAAAAGTATTGAGTATAAATCCAAATAAGTTATACTTATGTAATATATTTGTTAGACCACACTTGGAATATTATGTGGAGTTCTGGGGAATCTTACTACAAGAAAGATATAAGCCGCGTTTCCACCAAAATTACCCGGAACTTTCAGTCCCAGGAACTACTTTACCAGGAACTAAAAGGTTCCTTCAGCCAATGGTTGTCTGCGTTTCCACCGGGGTCTAAAGTACCGCGAAGATTAGGCAAATTAGCCCACTGACGTTGTCGTCGGTCCATCTGTCATATGATTTTTTCTGTAACCCCATACTACCACCGAAGTAGCCTACATTATTTTCTAATAACCGGGACAGCCCGGAGGGGTTTATTCCACTTATATACAACGGGTTACCAACAATGACTATATATGGTTACTTTTGTGTTTATTGATTTTCATATATCCTCTCAAACACATTCATTAACAGCAGAAAACATGCACACGTTGTAAACAATTTGCTGTTTTATTATTTCCTCGTCGTCAATTCCATATAGGCTAATCGCAAAATGACAAGAATAGAACGAAAACTCGGACTTGCGTGAAAATGTAAATTAGTAGTGGTACAGCCACCGTTTGCTTTCCTTCGAAGTTACTGCTAGCCGAGCAGCGAAGTGTGCCCTCCAGATGCGAACCATGCACCATAAATGAGTCCATAGTCTTCCTGGTCTTTTCGTGGAATTGAAAAATGGCAGTAAAATTGAGTAAAATTACGGCAGTCTGAAAAAGCTAAAGGGAAGATTACTAGAATTAACCTGTTATTTTACCCGGATAAAAAGTGCGGAAGGTGATTTCCAGTTTGCTTGTACTGTATCACCAATGTTAATTATGCAGAACTACCGCATACCTCACATAACTGTATCAAACGTTTTGAGTCAATTACAACGGGCTAACAAAGAAAATCCGGAAGAAAATATTCAGCAACCGAATTAATCCGATTGAATGTTTTGGTAGCCTACGTAATATGTTGTCCCAGCACGAATGCTTAGCATTTTATAAAACGAATACTAAAGCAAGAAAAGAACAGAAGAGCACACGTTATAATTCCTAGACGTTGACAGGCTATAACCAAAAGTAGGCTACTGCGCCGCATAACATACAAGTTTGATTTGAAGTTATTATGAAAATAAATTGGTTTGCCGCTGCATATTTTCAAACATGGCGGGTAATGGCGGAAAATAAATACAACACAAATGCTACGAGTACTCGACCAATCAGAAATGTTCAGCGCTGCAAGCTCCACCCAAAAGGTTCCTGTACTTTCGGAAAGTACTACCCCCCGAGCAGGAACGTTTTGGGGGGTAAAACAAAGCCCCCAGAACTAAATTTAGACCCTAGTTCCTGCGGTGGAAACGCACTGAGTTCCTCAAAAGGTTCCTAGTTCCGGGGTATAGTTCCTGCGGTGGAAACGCGGCTATAGAGGCTCTGGAAAAGGTTCAAAGAAGGGCAACCAAATTGATTCCTGGTGTGAAAGATATGAGGAAAGACTCAAGATACTTAATCTCTTCTAGCCTAGACTGAGGCTTTTAAATTCATAAATGGGATTACCAAAGTGAACTACAAGAGATTCTTCAGGTTGAATTCTGTTAGTAGAACAAGGGGACATAAATGGAAATTAGCAAAAGGTAAATTTAGCACAGACATTGAGTATCATTTTTTTTCACACAAAGAGTAGTCAGTGTGTGGAACAGAACTCCAGGTCATTTAGTAGAGCCAGAAACATTGGGGGTTTTCAAGACCAGGGTTGATATAGTGTTAGATACTATCTAGCCTGCTGGTAATCATAGCACTAGGTACAATTTAATTAGGACAATGGCAGTTGTTGGGCTAAATGGCCTGTTCTCGTCATTGTTATGTTATGTTATGTTATTCTTGCTTTAGGAACTTTTTTCCCCCCACAAAACCCTTCTAGTTCAGAAATATTCTTAGGTCTTCTTGCATGGACTGCATGTTTGAGATCCCCCCACAGATTTATATCCAAGTCTGGGGACTGTGATGGTCATTTCAACACCTTAAACCTTTGCTCCTTTATGTAGTTAATTAGTAGTGAGTCATGGTTGATTTTGTGGTATTTTTGGATCATTGAGTACATTTACATGTGCACTCATATTATTCCAAATAAGACAATATCCTGAATAATATATGGGTCATGCAAGCAGAATATTCAGATTAAATACCCAGAATAAGGCCTTATTTTGAATATGGCATATTCTAATTAATACATGTGACATGATAATATTTGGATTATTGGAGAGCTATTTGGGAATGTATACATCTTGTTCCGGATATCCATCTCAATCTGGGTTTTCACGACTGTTTGCAACACGCACAGCCTGAGGGTGTTGTTTTCGGTAAGCACTGCTGTTACTAGGCTACCGATTGCATTTTAATAGGAGTCAGACAGCTAGCAGTTCACAGGATGCAAAGATGGAAGGCCCTGCAAAGAAGACACAACATCCGACTTAAAATTTTTTTTGAAAGGTAAATAAAGATTGTAAGGGACGTAATGTGGACATTTTATGCTTATTTGGACTATTCACGGCTGCATGTGAACGAGAGTATGAAAAGAAAATTAATTTATAATTGGCCATGTAAACATATTTGGAATACTGTCTTATTCGGAGTAATGTCAATATCCAGAATATTGTGTGCATGCATTTCTTTACTGACGAGAGATTAGCTCCAAGGATTTCCAGTGCCACTCACAACCACACAACCCCAAAGAATAACGGGGTCCTCAGTTAGCTGCTTAGAGGATCCCATGGTTGTTGATAGTAAGGGTCAGAGTATCAAGCTGTGGAGTTTTCATCTGACTTAATTTAAGTTCTTGAGTCAAGTTTTGACATCTTAAAAGTATTAAAGGATCAACTGGAAGCGCACCTAAATTTGATGCACAATTGCAATTTATTTTCTGAATTAAACATTCAGCCAATCGTTTTTAAGTGTGCATTAAAATGAGCAGAACTATGTCATGTTTAAGTTTGTATCCTGCAGTTGTTTTAACTTATTTTGATTTAGTGATTAAACAAAACAGGCCATTTCACGAAGGGTCCCTACATTTTTGCATACCTAAAGTAATGTATCTTATTAAGTGTTATGACCTATCAATTCTCATCCTGATTGTAACTGCCAAAGTAATGCCAGCCAACAGCTGAACATAAGCATGTTAGCTAGCTATCTAAGCAGATTGACTTTTTTAATGTTAAATTCTGATTTGATATTTGCTGTAATTAGCTTGTGTTGTATAACGTATTTGTTGGCTTTCGTCAGATCAATCGCTACGGATACTCCCAGATCAACATATTTAATGTTGTCTTGACATTTCATTTTTTTCTCATTGTTGCGGATTCAAAAAAATATCCTCAAGTAGGGGTGAGAGATGTGGCATAAAATTCATATCACAATATTTTGCACCATTATTGCAATAACAATACAATATTACAATATAGATTTTTCAAAATTCAGAATCATACTTTGGATTATATAAAACCAGAAAGTTTAAGTCTTGACTCATATTTTTATTTTAACTCCTGCACCAAAGCTAATGTAAAAAAAATGTTTTATTATCCAATCATTTCTTTTTTTTAATCAACACAGATATATAAAGTGATCAGTGTAAACTATCTTTTATGACAAAATAAAATATTTCAGTGTTGTCTTCTCTCAACTTAATTTTCAGTTGAAAGATTTCTGCTAAACTGTGTAAGTGCAAGGAATTTATCCTCTGTAAATTTAGTAAAAAGTAATCAATCATTCTGCATGTAGTTGACTCTCACTCTTAAAAGTTGCCCGCGGCTTCAGGTATGAGTGCTGATGGATGACATGTCACCACATTGCCGCCAGCACTGAAAGCCCTTTCTGATGGAGAACTTATGGCAGGGATGCACAAGCATTTATTTATTATTAGTCCTTTTTAGCAGGCCTTTTACATGAAGCAACAGCTTAAAATTATGTCTTTATTACACACAGAACTACGACTGGCCAAATGGTATGATTTTATTTCAACTTAAGTGATACCGGTTAGCTGTAACATTAGCTTGCAAAGTTCAACCTTGTGTTTTGTTTTCCTATGGAAATTTTGGATGCTATGCTTCACGTGGTTTGTTATTTGGTGAAATGAATCCATACACTTTTTTGAATTGCTGAATGTTGTTAGTAATTTGCTTACTAAGTTTATGTATAAGATAACTATCAGCTATCAGATTTAGATTAGCGTTATAGTTGACTTCCCTTTTTGGTTTTACCATTAGCAACAGTCAGCTACTTCATTTTTTATTACCTTAACTAGCTAGCTCTACTTATAATTGGGACATTTCTTGTTCACCTTCCAAGATAGGCCAATAGCCTATGATACCAAACAAAGTGGCACTGGGCCATACCCAGTATTTACATTAATAATGGTATACCCCTGTCCCCCCCCCCCCCCCCCCCCATCCTCAAGTAACTTCAGAAATGTAGGGGCCCTCAATGTATCAGCTTTATGAGCCAGCTCTCCAGAAAAGAAAAGAAAAAACCTAAGGGAAACTCTACCTATCACCTTGCATATTTTGCAGTGGGCTATGATTTCAATGCAAACAGGACCTCTGCAGCGCTAACAGATCACACCCCAGATTACAGCCCTTCCAACCCTGCAGTAGAGGCAACTGCTCAGAATGTCTCTGCCTGCCATAAATTAAGAGAGGGTGTGGACTAAAAAGTACTGTACACAATAGCATCTGTGATCATTATTAATACTTATAGGTTCATAAATTATTATATCACAAACTAAGTAAGTTTCAAACTGGGTGTGTGTGCATGTGTGCGTGCATCTCTACTTGCACATGTGTATGGGGGTTGTTACTCTTTTGTTTTTTCTTCTTTTTCCCCTCTTCTAGTTGGAGGGGTCTGTTTGTCATTTTGTACGTCCGATTGTTTTTGCAACGCAAGTTTACTTGTCATGCAAATAAAGCACATTTGAATTGAATTGAATTGAATTGAATTGAATTGAGAGAGAGTCAGAGCGAGAGAGCCTTCAATATGGTGGGCAACTTGGGTTCTTGGCCACAGGAAATTAATCTTGCTTACCTCTCACTGCCAGTTCATTGCAGTGACCAGACAGGCCTTGATTATTTCTGCTCCTGGAATGGCTTCGCATCATCTGGCTGCAAAGCTCTCCATAGTGTCCTCGTTCTATGGTTATCCATAATTCTGGACAGAGTGAATCTGGAGAGTGTATGTAGTCAAAAAAAGACCAAAAGGAACAGTGAGAGACAAATGACCCTGCAGATGACTTCAGATAATGTGGAATGACTGCCTTTATCAATTTGTTGAAATAGTTATTTCCCCTACATTGTTGTTTTAATTTTTAATCTGATTTCACTGATTTTGTTGCTGAGGTCATTCATAAGGTCATGGAAATGTTTCAGATGTCAATGAGAGGAGATATAGACAGGGATCGGTCTAACAAAATGGTCATCTCAGTAAAGTGAATCCAATGTGTCATTTCACTTTTATTTTACCGTGTTGTCAATCAACTGTAACCAAATACAGCCATTTTCCTGAGTTAAATGTAGGGAAAATGAGTGTAGCCTAACGTTTTTCCACATGCCTCAGAGGTGGAATTAAATTAATGGGTGAATAGAGACACTCAGCATGTGTGGATGAACGTATGACTACTTGGCTTATTGTACCAAGTCTTGCTTCTTCTGGATAAATTGAAAGGTGAAGTAGTCACCAATTTATGTTTATGAGCCAGCTGTACAAGGCCTCAGTATGTGCTTGGTACAATATGTCAATCTGGGCCCTGTCCCTCGGGAAATTTGTAATCTTCAGGTATAAATTTCACAATTCATTACACAACACAATGCATTACTACTTTACACAAGACATTATTTTGTTCAAGAACTGCCTCAGGTGCTATTTTGTATTCAAATAAATAGATTTTTGTATTCAATACAATTGAATGCAGAAGCGTGCATGCGTGCGAGGGAAAATAATAGTTTTTGCCATTGAATTACATAAACACAATAGCCTATATCTGTTTGTTTTATCCAGTCAGGATTCTCACAGTGTTGTATACCATTGAGGCTACATTTGAATGTGATCTTGACCTGGTTTATTGCATTGTGATGTCAGAAGTACTCAAATCCGGGCCCAGGTAACACTGACCTCATTAGGTTTAATGATTAAACAAGGTAAAGATAGTGTTGCAGAGGGCTGGTACAGCCTCTTTCCTTGGGTGGCGTACCTTGACGAGCTGCTGCTGGGACTAAGTCTGATTATCCTGTTCCAGAGCATATTTTTGGCACAGCCTCAGTTGTCCACAGGCCCTGTTATGATTAGGCAGAGCCTTGGATGAGAAAGGTGCGAAAATTCACCAGGCACAGAATGTCCAGTTCCGTACAGGATTCCGATGTGTTTTCCAAGCATCACAGTGCTGTCAGACATTTCAGAAACAGTCTAGCGCACACCATGCATGCAACATTCAAAAATGAGAAATCGACAGTGCCATAGACCATCTTACAACTAATCTGCGGATATGTTTGGTCAACAGTGTTGACTACCAGGTAGCGTTGTTATTAAATGGTGATTAAAATGACTGCTTTGCATTTTTATTTTTTGTGTCATCTTTCTCAGCGTCCTGTAAATTGCAGTACCCTAGTTAGCCTCATGGTAAGTCTCTGAAAGTGCTCTAGTGGTTGGTTTGGACAATGGTGTGTGGCATGCCCTGCTGCCTGTGTCTGTGCCTGCGGGGCTGAAGAGCTAAAGCCTGGTGCTGCCTTCTGATAAAGCGAATGAACAAGGTTTAATCTGGACCTCTTGTGTCTGTGATGCATTTACAAGCTTTCTCACCTGCATGCGCGCACTCACACACACACTGATATGTGTGCATGCTTATCTGTATGCGCAAAAGAATGCTTAGGTGCAAACCGATTTACATGTGCATAGATGCATCCAAAATCATGTGCAGACCTGTACATCCTTATACACACTCACTCACAGGCATTTGCTGGTACATGCACAACAGCCTAGGACTGAATCAGAGATTTAGGAGGACCTTGTTTCCATGCAGTAGGAATGTTCTCTCCTCTGCTAAACCTTAGTATTTGCTCAGTTGCAAGGGCTCACTAACCCACTCAGCCGAAGCCAGGTTTTCATGCATTAGCAGGTCTCTGAAGGTCCCTATAAACCAGGGTCCATCTCCATCCTTTGCCAATCAGGAGGGGATATTCCATACATTCTATTGGAGGACCCTGAGAACCAAGCTAGCACAGCTGCCACGGGATTTATCATGGAAGCACGGGTCACTTGTGGCCGCGTCAAACACCGGATTCTTTGTTTAAACTGTGGTGGAAATGCAAAATAGGAACTGGACCAGATGTGTGGTTTTTATAAGCAACATGCCACATTTGTGAAATGAAGTGCAGTTCTGTTAACGGCAGTGATGGATGCCGGCTGCTCCTCTCCTGCCGCTGATGGGTTTCCTAACCCTTGATGTCTGAGTGGGTTCTCCATAGCTGATGGGACACTTCCATTCCAGCACATTTTTTAAATTATTTATTTTTTATTCGGCTGTGATGAAGCCCGACTAAGTCCTGTTTGGAGTATGGCTTCAGTAGGAGGAGTAGACTAACTTGGGCCATGTTCAAGGGCATGTGAGCAGCGTGAAAATTGCTCCTTTGATTCCCTCTAATCACAGTCGAGCATTGGGCATGTCAAGGTGCCCTCGGGTGCAGCTGTGCCCGTGGTTTTCTGCCCGCTCAGAGTCCACACCAGCTTGAGCCCTGGGGTGGAGGCGGGGTGGGGTCGGGTGCAGGAGGGCAGTGCACAGGAAGGTGTCCGTCCTCCGCTCCCGCTGGGCGACGTCCAGCTCCGCTTTCTGCAAACAATGTTACAATGGGAGCCAGTGCGTCAGCGGCTTCTATGAGCCGCGGGTCCAGATTGCGAGCCGTTTGTGAATCTGATAAAGGTCAGGGGTGTTTGCGATGAATAAGCCCTCAGTGAGCCAGAAAGGGGAACCGCTCTGGCGATTGTGTTACGGCGCCAGCACGAACTGTAGCAGGTGGGGCCCTCGGGCCGCACGGCATGGCTCTCCACCATTCCCTGAGGCTCTTCCGCGCGGGTGCAGTCCTTTACCGGACTCGTGCACAAGTTAAAAAAAACGCCCCCAGATCCCATCATAATCTCCCCCTCCCCCCTCCTCCCGGAGCTGATGTGGGACGATTCATTCACGGCTATTTTTAGGCCCACTCGTCACGAGGGATGCCTCGCTCAGGGTCGCGGGGGTCAAGCTGGACGTTTGGGACGTGCGGATTGCGGAAGATGGCGGGCCGGATTTGGCTGGGAATGTGGGAACCTGTACATCTTCAGCTCTGCAGAATGGGGGGGGGGGGGGGAGGAAAGAGGGGAGCAATAGAGCATTTAAAAATAGCTCCCTTTCCAAACATTTTGGGGCCAAGAGAGATTTGAAGGATGTGGGTCGCAGAAATAATAATAAAAGGATCGGTTTGATTCGCTTGGAATGGTATGC
The DNA here is from genome assembly GCF_013347855.1 of Anguilla anguilla. NCBI lineage: Eukaryota > Metazoa > Chordata > Actinopteri > Anguilliformes > Anguillidae > Anguilla > Anguilla anguilla. Next base: position 35,471,270 of record NC_049203.1, on the reverse strand, counting down.
GGACGTTCTGCACATCTTCACAACTGGAGAGGCGACGAGATTCAGGAAGGAGCCCGACTGTTTTTCGGGGGAGACTTGGTGCCCAGGTGTTTGCCTCCCTCGGTCACCGTTCCTGAGGTCTGCGCCTGGCTTTGTGTTTCGGAAGCTGTCTGGGAAGGGATCGGCGGTCCGCTGTTACTTAACATTGCCCTGCGTCAGAGCTCTCGCCGCGCCAGCCGTCTCTGCTTCGGCTCGGTCAGAACTCCCTTCCAAAAACATTCACACGCCCACCTTCAGACTACTGGAAGGCATGTCTGTTTTATTGATGTGATTACGGTACCTTGGTTACCTGTAATCTTTGTCGGTGAAACACCGATTATCTGAACACTCATTATTTATCATTTAAAAAACATTTAACATTTTAGCACTTTTCATTTTATATTGTCTCTAATGGACATATTTTTTAAAGCTTATAAATGACGACTCAGCTGGTTTTGACTCACAATGTTTGGGTTTAAAAATACATTGATTCCGCTGTGTCGTTTTTTTAGTTGTAAACAAAAATAAGCAAACATCTGGTATTGTGTAGTAGTGTGCTTGACACAATGTTCACATTTTGTTCTTATGTCTCCAGTTTGACTTTGCAGATTTACTGCGCAGTATTCCCTAGTGTAGGCTGTGACTGTCAGTACTGTATGCAATTATACGCATACAGGAAAAGTAAACCAGAAGCTTCCAGAATGTGCATAGAATTCCCTACAACTTCTACAGTTTAAATTAGTAATGTACTTTTGAAATTGGTAATGTGTTTCTCTAGATCTAACCTAATCTTTTTTTTCTAAAATGTGCAATTAGTCACACACCTAGCTGTTTCATTTATACTGGCTAGAGTTGCCAAACTGCTTACTTCCTTTTATTCTTGCTTTTTCTTTCTCCCTCCCACTCTCTCTTTCCCCCTCCTTTCCTCACACTTATTTATCATATCCTGGCCAGACGTTCTTGGTCGCTGATTTCAGAGGGTGTCGGAGCAGCAGCGAACACATTACCCAGCAATTTATATCCGGCTCTCCTATTTAAAGCAGCGCGCTGTGGCAATTTGTGACCCTTTGTGTCCAGATGCAACCTTACAGTGCCAAGTCTTATCAGGCTGGCTGCTGTTCCGAGCCTCACAGCTGGGCCGCCTGGATGAAGACTATAACTGATCTCACAGCTGTTTTCTCCCTCCCTCTGAAGACCCCAGTGTAGCAAGATTACTTTTACATCCAGTGTGTAACCCATACCTCTGCGTAGCGCCGTGGTTCTCAAAATCAGTCTTGGGGACGCTGGTTTTTGTTCCAACCACAATTGTAATCCCAGAATTTTAACAAGCTGTTCATTTTTTGTAATTCGGTACTTTTCATGTTTTCAGGGATTATTTATCCTCTTAAACCACATTATGGAAAAAAATAGCGATGCATGCCATGAAGAATAAGGGTCCCAGTCACATTGTGCTATATTGTAAAAACAGAAAAAGAAGTTTAAAATAAATTAACTGACCTAATTAAAGGCTGAGGGGAATCGACAGGTTCCTAATAGATGAATGTGTGGACAGCTGGCCTTTAAAACTAACCATTTGGTAAATAATTAAGAATTCAAAGACATGATAATGAGCCAAACCTGCATTACGTTAACAAGTTGAAAGAAAAAATTAAACTTTAACATGTGTTCAACAGCCTTAATTGAGCTAGAGATTGGCTGTAATGAAAACCAGCATCCCCACAGGGGATCCCAGGACCAGAGTTTGAGAACCACTGGCATAGCGGTACTTTCTGGTGGGCACAAGCCAGTGTTGCGGTGTATGCATGTTCATATCTTCAGTTTTGTGCAGGAGTTTTCTAACGCTTTCCCTAGACTTGGCCATTCCTGTCCTGTTCCCTTTTAAAGGAGAATGCGTCCCTCAGTTTAAAATAGAATGTAGACCAGGAGCAGCTCTGTGTTTATACTAGTGCCTTGCTCACCAGGGCCTAATGTTGAGGGGAGACATGAGGTGTTCTGTATTTACATTAGTTACTTACACACTTGGGTTAAAATGGAGCAGAGGCACAGTGTAAATGTCAGACTATATTAGTTACTCATAATGATGAAGGACCAAAGATCTGTACTGGCTTTTCAATTATAGTAGCACATATTGAACCCAGACCTAAAGTGGGACAGGCACTCCCTAGACCAGAGAGTCTCACTGTTTGTAGTCTACCCTGATAACTGACATTTCACAGTGACGCTCTTATGGTTCCTCATTCTTCAGATCCTTGGCCCTGCAGCGAAGTGTGTCTCGGGAGAGCTGAACCAGTGAAACCTAATGTAGCTTTAACTTTCTGCCTGAGTGCGCTCAGGTGTGTGACGACACGCTCATGCTCTGTTTCCCCAGCTCAAAGGAACTCACCTTGTCAGTTGACACAGGTAAAGCACCTCAGCCAGGTTACTTTGACCTTTTGTAATTGCTTTAATGCATCAGGAAAAACAAGGGAAAATGGCAGGCTTTCCTTGTGCGCTGGTGGTTTGGCGTTTCTAAATCTTGCATGAATAGTGGCAGTCAAGCCAGACCGACCATAGTCACTGTCACACAAAGTCACCACCTAAGTCCTGTTTTGAGCCAAGAAAAACCCTGATGTGATCTTTAAAAGAACCCTTTAAAAACTAGATGGCATTTTGTTCAGCCAAATTCTTGCTGATGGGCTATGTGCCTCATGGACAGTAGACTGTGATTCCCATTTTTTATTTCTTCATATTTACAGACTTTTCCTGTCTGTGAATTCAGGTGTCGCTGTGGCATTTGCGTAAACCTAATATATTTATTTTGTCACCAAAGAGACCACTTTGTTTTGCATTTCTGCTTATTTAGAACAGCTCCTCTGCAAATGGGGAAAAGCCTAAAAATAGCCCTCTGAACCCTAGAGATTACACAGTCGAATGATAAATCCATCCCACTTTAACGGGTTTGTCCATTTTCTTCAGAAAACCCTGATCCAAAACAGGAAATGACTCCGCACCAGCTTGTAATCGTTTAACTAAACAGACATTTCCTGTTCTACTTGTTTTCTAACTCCCACCATCTCAGCCAGGGTTTCTCCGTGGGTTTCATTACCGGACCGTTCAGTCTATCTGTTCTCTGCGCAGCCAGGAACCTTCGAGGTATTATTCGTGTCGCATGTTATTCATCCGGTTGCATTTCCTGAAGAAAGTGTTCAGTTTTCTTTATCCAAGATGTCGTTACTGTGCCAATTTTCGCATTCAAATGAAATGGTTGTATGATTGTTGATGAATGTTTTGCTTTATGATTATTGCTTGATTGGCAGTGTGGTAAATGGCATGGTTGTACGCTCTTGTGTGGCAGAACACACCTCTGTACACTTTGTGTGAGGTAACTCTATACTGTTGTGGGGTTTCACTTTAAAAGTTCATGAATTAATCAGCGAGTTCCCAACTCAAGAGTGACAAAAGTGGCTTATAACTGCTCTTATGAGTGATTTAACCTGCTCGTGGAGCACAGCGAAGGGGTGGGCTACGGACTGGGCGGGGCCTGTAATGAGGTGGGTCATGTGACGCATGGACCTCCGCCCTGCAGGTGAAGCAGCCCCGGTTGTAGTAGTGCCCTGGGAGCAGTAGGGATGGAGCAGTGTGGGTCGGCCGGCCGCGGGCACCCCTGGAAGGCTGCCACCATGAAGAGGAAGGCCTGGGCACTCAGCCGAGGCTCCTGGCAGGCGTCGGAGTCCCAGGACGGGCACGCCGAGGGGCAGCCGCCGCAGGAGCCCGGGGCGCACAAAGTGCCGCTCGCCGAGGAACCAGGTACGAGCTTTTCCGTCCCGCTTCTGCCCCCGCGCGCGGGGAGAAACCCGAGCCTCCAGAAGAGCGCGCTGAGAGGTTCGGAGCCCCGGTCGGATGCTGAAAGCCGGATCCTGGTGAAGTACCGGAGGATGAGCAGGGGGGGAAATTAGAGTGCTTTGGCTCTCCGACAGCCAGCTTCATGCAGGTCCATGCAAGCCATGACAAACCACTTTAAATCTCCAACAAAGCCTTTCCCTTCTATTCACCAGGGGAGAAAAGAAATTGGTGAACTGTTTTCCAGGTTTATTCTGACTGTTTTTTTTTTTTTTTTCGCGTGCTTGTGTCAAGTGGAATAATCTCCTTCCTTTGTGAAAACTTTTCGTGATTTTTTTTTTTCTTTCGCTAGGACGGATACCTAACAAGATCGCAAGTTGGCTGAAGGAATGCAGGTAGGGTCAAATCAAGTATTATCCTGTATTGTTTATTTTCCCTCAAACTGCCATCGTGAGTAAAGGAAGGCTTTGGCATAGAAGGAAGCCTGGAGGTTGGCTTTGTCAATATTAGGAATTCTTATTCAAAAATTGTTTTAAGTTCACATTGATGTGCTCTGTGTGACTAACCAGTTTGCACATCTGACTGTCATGTGAATCAGGAGGAAAGGGGCCCTTTCATGGAAGTCTTCACTTGTGAGGACTAGTGACTTTTTAAATTAGAGGCTCCGTTATTCTCTGAAACAAAGAGGGATGGCTAGCGTTCAGGCCCCTATTCGATGCTGGTGAGACTTTTTCGTTTTGGTCCACCGTGGCTGAGTTATTGCTTTCCCCCTCAGTCTGCTCACATTTGAGCCACGCCGCTGTTTTATTCCTTAGCAACCGTTTTGGTTGAGGTCAGAGTTCCTTCGGTGGTTGATTGTGTTCTAGCTTTCTCCTGGCTTGAAAACAGCCCAGTTATTGTGAGTTCAGCGGAAGGTGCGTTTTTGTACGTTTTTTTTTTTTGGCCCTGCAAAGCATGTTTTTCTTTCCGGCTCTTGAGCGGAGAGCTCGGTTCTTGCCTCTGAAATAGTTTAGATCAGTTCTTAATCGTATGTTTTTCTCCCTCTTGATTGTGGCCGTGTGCTCAACAAACACGCTGGAAGCTTGTTTTCTTAGTCAAATCTACAGTTGGCTGTAGAAGTCCCCGCGACGTCAAGACTTGTGTGCACATGATACCTGCCAGACAAGAAGTGACGTGATCATGATCCCTGGTATCAGTGGCGTGAATTCATGTTCACTTAATTGCGCTCCGCTGCCAGCGTAGATTAAGAACAAACTGTGGCCTGTGTCTATAGACAAGTCACCCAGGTGCCTGAAAACCATGGAGACATGCTACAGAGAGTTTGATACAACATTAGCATGCGCATTGTTCTGACAGTGAAACTGAATGTGAGCGAAGAATATTCTGTGGGGTGTTTGAAATCTGGTCTACAATGAGGGTAAGCGCTTATTAGCAAGCATGAGAGCACAGCATTCTGAAACAGACAAAACAAGCTAAGCAGCATTGGGGAGGGAGTTCCAGAGGCAGACTCTGTAGGTGTCAAGGTTTTGATCACTTCGCGCTGAGGTGAATGAGCGAGGCTGTTAGTGACGCGGCTCCCAGGCTCCGGAGCAGATGTTAAGCGCGTGTCTCGTTCACACGCCGCTCGACCCTGACCCGCTTAAACCGGAATGTTCTGAATAAAACCAGAAGTGCAGATCGCAGGGGCATTTTGTCAGGGCTGCAGTGTGTGAACGGCTGTCTGGGCACTCGGGAGCTTGTGTTCAGTGGGGCCATGAGTGTATTTTTGTGAGGGAGAGAGAGAAGGAGAGACAGAGTGTGAGAGAGAACGAGTGAGATTGTGACCGTGGACTGCGGGGATGTGGATGTTGACGTCTTTCTCTGTTTGCAGGACTCCCCTGGGGGCCTCTCTGGACGAACAGAGTAACACACCAACCAAGGGTGAGCTTCCCCTAGCACAGAAACACACTGCCAACCAGGGAGAGTGTGTACGTGTGTTTTTTTTTTTTTTTTTTTTTTTTTCCCCTCCTGTGGTCATTTGAGATTTGCATTGGACAGAATGCTGAAATGGTGCTGGTGTCTGTAGATGCATTTTGACTGCTGAACACAAGCAGCACTTGAGCATGTACACACACACGTGTACACATGCGTACACACGCACACACGCACATACACACACACACACACACACACACAGACTACCCTATCGCACCTTAGAGCCCAGTGAACTTTGGAGCTCAGTGTCACACACCAACAGTTGAGAGATAAGGAAATGTCCTGTAAAACTCTCTCTGCTTTCTCCACTTTTTACTTCAAAATGGACAAGAGCACTGTGGAGCAAGGGAGTCTTATCCTTACCAGGACTTACACATAGTCAAGACCAAGTATCGCTTTTCCTGTCCAGATCATGGTATTCCTACACTAAATGGGGTCTCCTTTTGTTCAATGGCCCTTTAGGTAAGACTTGGAAATAGCAGTATGAAAACGAGTAAATCATTAATAAGTACATTTCTGAAGCATTTGTCACCAGTCATTTGTCTTGGAATGTGTTGCTTTTAGTACATTGAGAAGATATAGAATATTCATAACCATTGAATGTGTTCTTTTTTCAATTTTTAATATTGTGAAATGTGAACATTGTGAGTTTTCACTCTCAAAGAAGAAGTATCAAGGACTATTGCTGAAAATATCCGAGTGAATGGTTTTTTTGCTACCGTGTTTCACCATGCTTTTCTGTGTACTCTACAGGCACAGTAAAGAACACGTGCAGCTTTGAGGATGACCTGTCCCTGGGAGCGGAGGGTGAGTTTTAGGCACTTCCTTTCAGTATAGCCGTATTTCCAGTTTTCTCTTTGAAATGGGTGACCACCATAGGGGGTGTGGGCAGGCCCTGGGCATTTGTCATATAAAACATACATTACATAAATTTACTTTCCATTCCATCTTATTGTGCTTTCTATGTATTAATGAAAAAAATGAGGCTTTCTTCTTTAGGAAGTATTTAGACAGACATGTGCTTGGGGCCAAGTCCAGAAAGAACTGGTTTTCATTATTCATCATGGTTTTCGTCCATTGCATAACTGTAGAGCAGTGGCCCTGAGATACTGGCCGTCTGGGACTCTTTCCTCTGAGCCCGGTCACGGTCCTGGTTTATTAGTATGGTTAAGGGGCATTCCACTTTGTGTGTGAAGGAGCCATTCTTTTAAAGTTTAGGTTCCTTCTGCTGCACTGCCTTGGGTTTTTATCAGTGGATTTACGGGTTCGATCAAAGCTTGTGGCACTAGGTGTTATGCGCTCATTCATGACATCACTGTTTGATGAGCATTTTGTTGCAGTCAGACTGTGCTGATCTCCACATCTAGTTGGGGCTTGGCCTGTGTGTGTGCGTGTGGGCAGGCCCGTTTTAGCACAGGGGACCTAAGCGGTACCTGATGATGATGATGATGTGACACCAAGTTTGTACTAGAATGTTGTTGATTTAGAGTTCAGTCGCCTAGCATTTGCGTGTTGGGCGGGGAACACGTGTATCGACCACCTCAAACGCATGTTTGAATTTCTTATTTTTTCGAGAGGCCTGAACGCCGAAATACCTATTAAGTCCCGTAAAAATGTGCATTATAAACTTTCTAAATAAAAACATTCAGCTTCATATATATATATTTTTTTTTTACATTAATACGACTGCATTTATAATATTAACTTTTAGGTTTAAAACACGCTCGGAATACCTTAATCGCGACAATTAGAAGTGCAACTGCCCTGATATCACTTCATGGTTCCCAACCTAACTTTCCTAATGGCGGTTTTGCTTCTAGTACTTAAAGGGCTTTTGTATTTATGCAAGATCTGTATTTTGTGTAGTCATTTTTTAAATGTAAGATATTTTCCTTGCAGTAAAAGTGAAAGGAATGCTATGGTTTTGTGGAAAGGCGCTCAAGTAAAGACAAGTTCCAGTAGGCCCTGTAATGATCATTATCAATGTCTTTTAACATGTCTGTTGTTCAACCCATTTAAATAGGGTGGATGAGAAGAAACTTTGGGTTTGTGTTGTCGTACATACTTTGTTATGTATATGTGTAGTCAGCTGCAGGTGTTTCCACAAGGCACAGGTGAAGTTGTTGTGTCCAAATGACATAATTCACCATTACACCCATTTCAACCAACCTACATCTCATTATTATGTGTGTTTTAATAAAATATTTTATTGATTTTTAACACAGTTCTAGTAACAAGTGCAGATAACGTATCAGTGGGTGTCTTAGGGCACCAAAATGGTCAGAAATGGTCCTGTGTGTGTGTGTGTGTGTGTGTGTGTGTGTGTGTATGTTGTTTGTGCGTGGGTGTGTGCATGTGTCAGTCTCTCTGTGAACACGAAAGCTGGGTATTTTCCTGTCGGATTTGAATCAAATGATCACTGAATTCTGAATTGATTTACTAATTTCTATTTCTGTTAAAATAAATGGTTTTGGCTGAAGTGATTGCCCATGGGCAAAGAAGGAAATTATTCAAATATGTGGCCTATTCCTAGGAACGGTTGAGAAACGCAACACAAAAACGTTTTTTGGCACCCTACGGTAGTCAAGTGACATAGCTGAGGCAATCTTTTCCCAGAGGGTTTCTTATTAAGGTGAACTCATGACTCAAAAAAAGGCGTGTTAGGGAATTTTGAAGTATCAGTGGGTATCTGTCTTAGGGCACCAAAATGGTCAGAAATGGTCCTGTGTGTGTGTGTGTGTGTATGTTGTTTGTGCGTGGGTGTGTGCATGTGTGCATGTGTGTGCGTGCGTGCGCATAATTGTCAGTCTCTCTGTGAACACGAAAGCTGGGTATTTTCCTGTCGGATTTGAATCAAATGATCACTGAATTCTGAATTGATTGACTAATTTCTATTTCTGTTCAAATAAATGGTTTTGGCTGAAGTGGTTGCCCATGGGCAAAGAAGGAAATTATTCAAATATGTGGCCTATTCCTAGGAACGGTTGAGAAACGCAACACAAAAACGTTTTTTGGCACCCTACGGTAGTCAAGTGACATAGCTGAGGCAATCTTTTCCCAGAGGGTTTCTTATTAAGGTGAACTCATGACTCAAAAAAAGGCGTGTTAGGGAATTTTGAAGTTGGTGTGTTGGTGGTTCTTGTGCAATGTGCTTGCTTCCTAGGTTTTTCCCTGTTGCTCTTTGACAAGTTGAGGGACAACATTTACTGCTTGCTTATGTACATACCTCTTGTTTATTTTTGCGTCACAACTTTTACTATTTGGATTGCTATTCATTTCATTTTCGCTCACTCAAGAACAAACCTGAACAAACTTTGAAACGAAAAAGAAAGGAAAAAAAAATACAACAATGCCAGCTCCTCACGAGGCTTGCTGTGAATCCAGAAGACAGGTTACCCCATGGAAGAGCTCAGTGGTGGCATGGCTTTGGAAGAGTGAGTCAGTTAGATTTGGTTTTGTTCTTATCTCTTTACACTTTGCACTTGCAGTCAGCCATTTCTATGGACTAGGTTAGGCTCATCCCTATCAGGGGGTCTTGGGTTAGGGATAAATAAGGGTTGGGTGATAACGCTGGTCTTAAAGCTACCGGAGAAGCTTACGGTAACTTCCACTCTGAAATTGGTTTGAAATTTTGTGAGAACAGTCTGATTTCACACTCGTTTCACATTCTGGGTCTTTTTTGGTGCATGCGTTCCGTGTTTATCGGCGTAGGAAGAACCGGGGGATTTGTAAAGGCAGGGCTGCGTGCAGACTGGCGGTCCTGCATGTATGGAACAGGATAGCGTGTGGGCCGTCCTCACCAGTCCTCTCTTGTCGTCACCGCCCACGCATCCCCTCCAGTCCTGCTGGTACGTGCCGCTTGCAGCAAGCACAGGCAGGCACTCTGCCTGGCAGGAACAACCTGCTTTTACAGTCATCTGTACGTAAAAGGCTGCCTATTCGTTACTGGCTTACACAAGGGCTAACGCTGATTGGCAGCAGTAGAGATGTCCCGCCCTTTTTGGGGAGAGACGCAAGTTGGACCAATTTGAATGGGTTTCGTTCCAAGACTCTCCAAGCACACGCCCCCCATTTCTGTTCACCATGGCTGCCAGAACTGTGCTATTTTGCGCTGCTCAACCTACAGTTTGAGTTCTTCAAGACAAACGGCTTTTAAGTCATCAGCCAGATAAAACCTGGCTTTATCTGTTTAACTTACCTGTTATATATTATGCCACTCAGACAGATTTGTGTTGCAGAGATGAAGTCTGTTATAAACTACCATTCATTTGGAACAAATCTCGCGAACCTTTACACCTGGTTATTTTAGATAAGTTGGATGCTATGTAGTAAAATTGAACCCGTGTGGTGCTGTATAGGCGAGTATAATTATTTTTAGTTAATGTTTCAAAATTGGGCTTTCTGAAGAGGTTTTGAAGTTATTCTTGGCAACTGAATTTCACTTTTGCTCTGGAAGATACTTAGGTAAATGTTTTATGGTGAATGTGTTGAATGTGTGCTGTGATGAAAGCATTATAAGAATCTGGGCCATTTGGTCCATAGTCTGTAATCTGCAGTCTCATAGCTGGATTTGAGTGCTTAGCCTCCAGCTCTTCATTTTCCCCTGTTCTAAGAGGGTTTCCTTTTTAAAGCACGTATTTCACTTCCCTCCTGGCTGCGGAATAATAGTAATTGGGCAATTGTGGGAACGAGGATGCATCTGCAAGTCCTATAATTAATCAAGATTGCAGTGAATTGGCCCTATGCAGGCCCCTATGTGCCTGCTTTATTAATGCATTTATGCTACCATAGAACGGCAAGAAACGGTCATAAAAATCTAACAAAGTTTGTTTCTGTATAAGTTGTCCAGTCAAACTCTCTTCTTCTGAATGATTGTTATATTCTGCCTCTGTCTCTGCCTCTCCAGCCAACCACCTCCGGGCTGGCGGGACTCCATCAGAGATGCAACAGTAAGTGGAGCTCCTAAATTCCAACCCCCAGCCTCTCACCGTCCCTGGCTGCACCTGACCTCCGCTCACCTCTGCTCTCTCTCCCACAGTTTGGGGATGCTGGCCAAGGAGAAGCGGACCCAGTTCCAGCAGAAGGGAAGGAGCATGAACTCCACGGGTTCGGGGAAGAGCAACACAACCGTGTCCAGGTGAGGGTGCGGGGAACAGCGTGAGGCGAAGGGTGAAGTCTGCCCCACACCCTCCCCCCGGCCTCGCTCGGAGACCTTCTGACTTACTTTATTCCTATTTTCTTTATTTGATGCCTGACCCCCCCTGCCTGCCTGTGCTAGCGTTTCCGAGCTGCTGGACCTTTATGAGGAGGACCCCGAGGAGATCCTCTACAACCTGGGCTTCGGCAGAGAGGAGCCGGACATCGCCTCCAAGATTCCCTCCCGCTTCTTCAACTCCATGTCGCACGCCAGAGGGATCGACATCAAGGTGTACCTGGGAGCCCAGCTGCAGCGCCTGGAACTGGAGAACCCCAACTACGCCCTGACAAGTACGTGGTCCGCGTGACTGGCCAACGGCGTCGCCCCGAGGGCTGCCGGCACACCCTCATTACCCGGGAAATGGTGTCCCTGGGCGCTTGTACTGTAAATGCTAAAGTGGAGGAAGGAGGAAGTGGTTGGGCAGGCCTGCGGGCTTGTCGCCGCTCGCTGCAGTCCGGCGTTTCGGAAAGGCTGCCCTCGCGCCTCTCATTCAGGACGCTGATCAGAGGGCCCTTTGCTGTTTGCCGGGAGCGAGCGGGGACAGCTCTCTCGTGAGTGAGCGAGTTCACACAAGGGTGGCTTTGTTTCACCCCCCCCGCGCGCCCCTGGGCGAGCGCGGCGGGCTGGCGGCACAGTAGAGCGGACTTGCAGAGGGCCGGGCCCACCTGCCAGGTCACCGACGGGCCGCGTTATCATCCGGCGTTCGCATGACTGACACGGCCGGCCTGGGCCTGGGGCGACGTGACGGAGCGGGGAGCTCATCTCGGACGGGGAGGGGTGCGTTGGAGGGGAAGAGGAGGGAACGCTCCATGGTGCGCTACCGCGCTTTGTCTTCTGTGAAAGCTCCGGCTGGAATGAAAGTCGCTGCGCTGTCTCGCGACAGTCTCCCGCGGACAATCTCCCGCTTCTTGTTCGTTGCTGTGCGTGTGCATGTCACAGTGTGCCCGTCACACCGTCCCTCCTTTGGTCTCTAAAGCCTGTCCCATCTCAGTTGTCTGGATGTAGGAGGCCTTTGGAATGTGTTTTGGGCAGAAGCACATGCTGTTCTGTAGTGCTCTGTTTCAGCTGGCTGGCCTAATGAGGCATTGTGCAGATGCACACAGCTCTGACAAATGCGTGCAGGGCAGCTTAAGGAGAACTTTCATGTCTGAAGATATTTTCAGTCCAGTAAGGGTTTGAAACTGGAGTCCCTGTGTTGTTAGAATCAGACAGTGATGCCCTGAGCTCCTCGAACGTCTCTCATAGCACCATGTTGACTTCTCTTACATAATCCCAGTTCCTTTACAGTTCCCCTTCTCTTTCTCTTCCTCTTTCTCTCTCGCACTCTTACTTTCTCTCTTTCTCCCTCCATTGCTTTCCAACTTGCTCTTTCCTTCTCTCAAGTACAAGCTCAAAAGTGCTTATACATATTGTGAAAGAAAACTATTTAAATGGAACAGGGAAGAAAAAGTGAAATGCAGTAACTAATTTGCTCTTTCTCTTTTATTTGCTTTCTCTGGCTCTCTTTCAACTGCATTTTTTGCATTTCAGTGTGCTTTATTGGCTTGTAATGCTTACAGTAAATATTGTCAAAGCATTATATCCAATTAGTTTTAAGTAGAAGGAAAAACAAGCACTGTAAACTGTTTAACCTAGGGACATTGTCATTATAATTACTTACTAGACAAGTCTCAGTTTATAGATGGATTTTAAAATACAATTATATAAATGATCATTACATGTATAACATATTATACAGTATTTCCTAATAGTGATTATGCGGTACGTCTTGCCGAGACATTATTCAATGTCCTTCAGGTTGTGACAGGCTGAAACTTACTTTGTTGCAAATAAGTCTGTTGGCTGTTCTCCTAAAGGGGTTTTCAGCTTTTCCTCATTTGTCTGGGAAGTTATTTTCAAGTTTTGAAAATCTAACTGGAATGATTCTTCTTATTTCAATGTATTTTTCTCAGTGTTGGCAGAACTGCATTTCTGTCTCCACCTCTCTTGTCTTAGTGACCACATAAATGCTCATCTTTGGGCAACCACAACTTTAATGCCCACCTTTGTTCAGTTGCTAGGGTGTTGTCACTGAGCCTGTACTTGCCCAGGACCTGTCTTTGTTGTGTGTCTCTGACAGACTCTGCCAGTGTATATTCTCTGTTGTCAATTGCTGTGAAGCTGCGCTGACCTGAAGCTGGTTAGCACTGGTATAGGTTTGTAATTGTGTAAGAGGTTCAGAATCAGTTGAGCGAGTTGGATTTTAGAGCCTTTGAATATTCTAATATAAGTCATATTCAGTTGTTTGGTCTTATTTTAGATGCTCAATAAAATGTGCCCTGTTCCGGGTTTGAATGAGTTGGATAGCTGCCTAAATCAGCTATGCATGCATTATGTGGTGTGTTCCTGTTTACCTGTGCAATGTTTTTTGAATTCCGCATGTAGAATTTCAGACAGAGGTTTTTCCCCTGTTACTGTAGTCTTGCTGACTGAGTGAATTCAATATTTCACATCCATATAGCCGATATTTGCTAGTTAACACTAAAATATTTTTGAATAAATTCTAATGGAAATATGTATTATATGCAATACTAGCACAAATCCAGCAGAAATAAATATATAAGTGAAAGGTTTGTATTTTGCCATGCTACTGGATACAGATGCAGAACAGGGCATGTCACAGACCTGGTGTTTGTAACGGCACGCATGGACATGCAGAAATGGATGGTAGTCTGTTAAATACACAGCCCTACATTTGCAGACACATAATGCAATAATTGGCTACATAAAGCACATACTTAGGACTGGAGCACACAGAAGCCGAACAAGGCTGCTGAGCATAATCGCAATAACAAACTTTGTGGGCCTAAAACCTGGAAGATGACTGAAATACTAATACAAATGAAGTTATATAATATAGTAACACTACTAATAGTATCATGTACAAAGGAAATATAAGAAGTTTAGGCTCATAAGTCCTAAAGAGCCGTCTTTGTATGCTGCTACTTCTACGAGGAGGAAACTCTCCAGTTCAGAGTGACAGTTGCTATCACTGTCGCTACTGTCCCTCTTCAATTCCTTCAATACCTCCTTGAGAGTCTTCTTCTTAAGCTTGCTTACCATGATTTGGCTTTTCATGCATACGCCGGTGCACAGGGCCCTTATAAACAATAGATGGTGCGTGCACAAATCTGCACCGCATGCATTCTGCATAACTGTCCTTCTGCAAGTTGCTGATTACGCAATAGAATATCTCAGCAATTATTTCATCTAGAAGGAAGCCATGAACTTATTTCGAAAGTTGTGGAAATGATGTTGAAGAACTCAAGACTGTTAGGTTCCTGTAACAAAAACAGGGTTTCCAAGCAGGGGTAAAAGTCGCAAGAGTAGGTCATAGAGAGGGTAGATTATTTTTTTCAGGTAGTAGCTTGCTTTCTGGCAATTTCCTCAGCATTGGAATGTCTAACTGAGCATTTTTTTCACAATTGGTAAGAAGTTGCTGTTTTACGAAGACAGCAGTATTCGCATTTGAAATTCTATTTACATACAGAGAAATGCTTGTTTTCAAGCGCTCCTGAAATATGATTTCAACTCAATGGAAATGATGTATGAACTTTTCCAAGCCTATGTACAAAGAGTGAATTGATTACTTATGACTCAGAGGGGTGTTTTGGTGTCGTCATTTCCATTATTGTCGTATTAGCCATTGGGCTTTAAGGGGTTAAATGTATTTTGTAGCATCGGCCCTCGTGCCAAATTGAATCAGATGCTTTCTTGAAGCCTATATAGCAAGCAAAGTTTTTTTTTGGTGCATGTTTATTCATTCTGATTTATAGTGTGTTTTTATGATTTATAGTAGTGCAGTGAAGAAAGCGAATCGGTCCCAATTTAATTTAGTAAAATAACATTTTTACAGACATTGTCACAAAGACGCTTTACTGAGGAACCTACTTAGGAGGAGACTCTTACTGAAGACACTGTGTTCAGTAAGGAAGGGCCTGTCTTCGGGCATTTAGAATACAGAAGAAAACCTTCCCCAGATTACTGTTCACACAGATGCCTCAGTAGTGTTGGGTCAAATTGTTGGGCCCTTGTTTCCCTGATGTCAGGGAAGCATCCTATCTTTAAACCAGGTTGAATCTTTTTTTTTTTTATTTTTTTTTTTTATAAGTAAAGCCTTCTGTAGTTCACAGTTTCTTTGTTTCTACATTTCTTTGCTCGTACTCTCAGGGCCACATGCTCTGGGGTAAGATTTTTGAACTCTAAGATGATAAAACAACATGGAAATGAGAAGTTTTCTTCATTGTACCGTGATATTTTTTTGCAGTACAGCCTCATACTTTGTCTGTTTTATTCAGGAAGAGTCTCGAATGTAGAGGAATTAGTTTCCTATTATGAAATATCTCCTGCTAAAAGTATTTTAGATTTATTCACCATCCCTGAATAGCTCCTTGTAAGGGAAGGTACAGGACGTCCATCCAGACATTTTTCCTCGAGAGTTTTTTTTTGTGTTTGACTTCACACTCTGCTTAGATCTGCATTTTAACTGAGAATGTTGAGTTAAACAGATAAGGAAAGGTCAGGAGAGATGTTCCTGCCCGCGAAGTTGTGCTTGCAGCTGTATGCGTTTCGTTTTCCCCTTGTGGAGAGGTCAAAAGAAGAACACCCATTTAGGGCACAGTGTTAACAGCATCTCCAGTTGGAGCTTGTCGTTGAAGGGGCTTCTTTTGAAGTCCTCCAGCCTGCTCCACTCAGTTTGTACTCTCTGCAAAGAGAAAGCAGGAAAGGGGGGCACCCTCGCAGTGCTCCATGTTGCGTCGGCTGCGAATTAACGGCTATCTTCATAATTTTTTAATTTGTGAATTTTGTCATTTGTTCATTCTTTCACTGACGTGCTGATTTTATGCAATGTAGTTTATACAGTGCTTCTCTCCTCACCTGCAGGTCGTTTCCGTCAGATAGAAGTGCTCACCACCGTGGCCAACGCCTTCTCCTCGCTGTACTCCCAAGTCTCGGGCACCCCCGTGCAGAAGATCGGCAGCACCGAAACAGAGCATAAAGAGCCGCCGCCACTCAACAGGAACAACTCTGCCCTGAACGCCGCCAAAATCCTGAAGAAGACCTTCACCAGGCGCAACCTGCACGCATCGGTCGACGGAGGGCCCTCCGCCCATCCTGAGGCGGAGCGGGGGAAGGGGCCGGGCGAAAGCGGGCACGAGCAGTCGCCGAGGACAAAGGACCTGCACTCGCTCGCCACCGTGACCGAGGCCGAGGAGTCCCGCCTGGGACCGACGGGCGTCATGCCCGCCGACCCGCCCAACGGCGACCTGCCCAACG
Source organism: Anguilla anguilla (assembly GCF_013347855.1). NCBI lineage: Eukaryota > Metazoa > Chordata > Actinopteri > Anguilliformes > Anguillidae > Anguilla > Anguilla anguilla. Next base: position 35,454,946 of record NC_049203.1, on the reverse strand, counting down.
GCGACAAGGAGGAGGACGAGGAGCCGAACTCCAACCCCGCGAAGGACTCTAGCCTCTCCGCTGACCCTGATACAGACAGGGGCAAAGAGCAGGCGGTGACCTCCACGCCCGCCAAAGAGCCCCCCACCCACCGACCCCACCCCTGCATCTCCCACCTCCTCTCACAGGCAAAGGACTCGTTTGAAATGGAAGAGGTATCGCTCCAGATCCATCTTACTTATACTTACGTACTCATAATTGGTTATACTTGCTCATACTTAGTTTTACTTACTTATACTTGGTTGTACTTACTTACAGTAGCTCAGTGCACTGCTTCCCTGTGGTAAAGATTTGGTAGCTGTTCTCCTTTTATGCACAGAATTGCATATTCTTGAGTGCAGCACTCTTTTAAAATAAACACTGCCCCAAGTACGTTAAAGAACGTGCGCTCCTGGCAGATTTAAAAGCCTATTTCGGTCGCCGCTGTTTCTCTTGATTATGCATGCTAGGACATGGGAATGTACAGGGAGTTCTCCTGCGTGGAAGTTGCTTTATGATTTGCTTAATGCTTAATGACAACAAGCTGAGTAATGCTGCTGCCGTCTCAAGGTACAAAGCAACGAGGGTGAGGGCCCTGCCGGGATCAGCAGCTCTTCGAAAGACGGGAACGGTGAGTTTTGGGGTACAGGGGAAAGCCGTTTGTCATCTGTAGAAAAGAATAACGAATGAGAAGGTTCTTTTCTTTTATCTTGATTTTAATTTGGGATGAAAGCAACACTTGCTAGCCCTTTTTAGAGATTACTGTCCCAACTATTTCAAAGTTGCCCATGTGACAAAACAAAATTAAATGATAGGCATTCATTGCTCCATTGTGATGCTCCATCACAATTCTGTTCCCAGAATGTACTAAATGAAATTACTTAAAATAAGAACTATATAACAGAAGAAAAGAAAAAAATGATTTCCTGTGGTAGCCTTTTATGATTTAAGTTGTGATAATAATCATTAATCATGATAATTTCTTAGAATCCTAGAATTTGTATGAGCACTTCTAAGAATAAAACAGCTGATTTATTAAGCTGCAATCTTGTAAAATGGAAGGTCTGATAACAATATTCAGCACATAACTTGATGCTTATATGAATCATTTAATGTCAGTTGAAGTGGTATTGCAGAAATATTTGAAACCTTGTACAAAGGTTTTAGAAATGCATCTATGCCCTCTGCTGGTAAAAGTGGGAAAGGCTCTTGAAGGTTCAGTCAATGGTGTCAGAGGACCAGAAACAGAGGATCATGCAACAACATCATACACACTACTTTTATTTATGTTTTGATTTTGATACACAATAAGTTTGTTTAACATAAATTTCATGTTTCGCATTTCATTTTGAAGTAATGTCACAGAGGTGGACAAGTCATTAACCTGTATGGTAGTTCACCTGCACAGAGCTGTTATGTGCACTTGTTTCACCTGTGCGAAGCTGTTACCTGTCCCTGTGCTGACCTTTTTTATGTGCTGGTTCTTACTCTGCAGAGCTCTTGCAGAGGATGGCGAGCCAGCACTCGGACAGCAGCGGATTTGCTGAGGACCCTTCCACAGATGGCTCTGCTAACCATCTGAAGGTAGACTGCATTTTGTCTGTTTATCACTTGCTCAAGTGTGAGCATGTTTGGGGCTGGACTGCCACTGTATATCTTCTGAGACCATCAGGAAACATGTTGATGAACCATACAGTTTATATGGTAGTGCTTAAATAAATAATGTCTTTAAAGGGAGACCTTTGTCTTTTGTGTGTGTGTATCCTGTCCGGTGTGGTGTTCAGGTACAGGAGAGCTCAGACAGCTGTGACAGCGAGACCACGGTGACGTCTAACGCAGGGGAACTGAGCACACCTCTCGCCGTGGACCACCCCATCTTCCATAAGTTTCCGGGAGAAGAGGAGGGTTTAACAGCCTTTGGCTCAGACAGCGCTCCAATGCTGGACCACCACGCATTCCAGAAACCAGAGGGAGAAGAGGAAGGTCAAACGGCCGCTGGTCCAGACAGCAGTGCGGAGCTGAACACTGACTTGCTGAGTGGGAATCAAAGCCAGCCCAAAGGGGAGGAAGAGGAGGTGCTGGTTGAGGAGAAGGAGGTTGTTCAGGAGAATGTGGCTGAGGAGAAGGCCGATGAGGAGAATGTGGTTGAGGAGGTTGTTGAGGAGAAGGTGGTTGAGGAGGACGTGGGTGAGGAGGAGGTTGCTGAGGAGAAGGTGGTTGAGCAGGAGATTGTTGAAGAGGAAGAGGTAAAGGAGGTCATCCCTGAGTACATCCCTCACCCCACGCACGTGCACAAGCCCGTAGAGCCGAGCTCTTCCGAGGGGCCGGGCTCTCCAGCCGAGCCTCTTGCTCAGACCAGCAGCACTACGGAGCCTGGCCCTGAGGACACGCAAGACAGGCCCCATGTAGCTCCATGCTGGCCCCCTCAGGCGGCCCCTGCGTGTGAGGAGCATGGTGCGCTGGTTTGGGCCAGGGTCCGGGACTTACAAATGGGCCGGGACAGGTACCCGCTGAGGCGGTCCAGCTCGCTGCCCACCCCCCTGCTCAGCCCCTCCCGGGTGGTGTCCTCCGTAAAAATCCAGCTCCGCCCGGGCAGCGCTCGTCACTGCACCCCGCCCTCATACTCCTACCGCTACACCCCCGAGGATGAAGGGGAGGACGGCACGGGGTCCATTGCGGAGAAGGAAGAGGAGGAGGAGGATGAGGAAGGGGCGCCCTGTCGCTCCACCCTCGTCATCAATGCCACCCCTAAGGCTAGGGAAGTCCCCGAAGAGCTGCGGGCGGAGGACATCCCCCCCAGCAGGATGCCCCCCTACCCCATGCACATTCCAGCCCATCTGACACGCTCCTCCTGCTCCCTACACAGCACCCCCCCTGACTGGCTTGAGCGCCCTCTGTGTGACCTGCCCCGTTCCTGGAGCACCTGCAGCATGCCTGCACTGTCTGCCCACAGCGCCCCCTATGGCTCGCCTTTCAGCCACTCCCACAGCGCCCCCTACAGCTCAACTCTCAACCACCCCCAGAGTGCCACCTACAGCTTGCCTGTGGGGCACCTACACAGCGCCCCATACGGCTCACCTCTTGGCCAAACTCACAGCGCCCCCTACAGCTCGCCTCTTGGCCAAACCCACAGCGCCCCGTACAGCTGGCCTCTTGGCCACCCCCACAATGCCCCCTACGGCCCGCCTCTTGGCCACTCCCACAGTGCCCCCTACAGTTCACCTCTCAGCCATCCCCACAATGCCCCCTACGGCCCGCCTCTTGGCCAACCCCACAGAGCCCCCTACAGCTCGCCTCTCGGCCACCCCCACAATGCCCCTCACCATTACGGCATCCCACAGAGCAACCACTGCAACAGCCCTTTCAGCAGCCCGTACGTCGCCCCGTGCTCGTCAAACTGCTGCCCCGCCTACCCTGCACCCTGCGGGCCAGTGGCCCCCCTGCGCCTCGCCCATCCCCCGTCCAGCACGGAGATGCAGCTCAAGCGGGTCCTGCATGATGTTCGGAGCGCGGTCCAGAACCTAGCCCAGGTGAGTCCGCCCGGCAGCGTGCCGTCCTGCCAGACGGAGCGTCAGCCTGACCCGGCCGGTCCGTACGGTCACGGTACAGATTACCTCTGAAACCACGCACACGTGCGTAACCAGCGGAAGCGCACGTTGGTGCACACGTCCTTGCTGCTGGTGCTCCAGAGATCTCTCCTGCCACGCCAGTGTGGAAGTCTGTTTCCATTTCACTACTCCCTTTCCCAGTGTAAAGTAAAGTGCAGTGTATTCCGGTTATACCATGAGTTACTCCTAGTAAACTTATCAGGACCGTAAGCAGAGGTGGAAAATCCAGATTCAGAAAGTAAAAGGTCCTCCCCAATATTTTGTTCCAATCACCTGCATTTGCTCATAGGCACAATTCTTTTTTGCCAGGCAGGAAGTAGAACTAATTAGTCAAATTAGAGTCCATGGTTAGAACATGGACACACATGGCAGGGCTGTTGCTTTCTGAGCTCTGGATTTTCCACCTCTGACAGCAAGCAATTCTTCAGACCCAGTCTGTTGAGCTGCAGCAAATCTCCAGTATAGAGTAAACCAGTCTGTTGGACGACAGCACATTTGAAGCTAACTGAACCCATTAACCTAATGCGAGTCTCGTTAGATAAACCTGCCTGTTCAATGACAGTGATGCACTCTGGGTAAACCTGTCTGCTCAGTGACAGCCATTCACTCTCTGTAACCTCATCTGTTGAGCTCGTGTGAGTCCCTCTTGACAAGTTTTTTGTTCCCTTGGGCGCAGGGTTCATCTCGGAGTGAGGACATGGTGACCCCTCTGTTCAACCCCCACAGAGCAGTTCAGCCCCTGTATGAGGTGTGTGCCTTTTGCGTTTCATCCCGTTCCCTGTGTCTGATGTGTCACCTATGCTCCACGTACAGCAAGATAATATGATTAAGATTATGGTTCAGCATAGTCAGTTCCTTATGTCATTGCTGTGTTAACAGTACAAGGAGCACTGCAGCCAGATTGCATGCTTTCCCCTCATATCATAGCCAGTTTGAGACGCACAGTGTGTAGTAGCTTGTATACAGCCAGTGTGAGGTGTTGTCTGAAGGAACTTTCTTCACAGACATTCTTCCCCCTCCCCCCTTCTCAGGACACCATTCAAGAGCTGCAAGTGATCAAGAGGAACCTGAATGTGTTCCGCACGCAGATGATGGACCTGGAGCTGGCCCTCCTCAGACAGCAGGACATGGTCTATCAGCACCTGACAGAGGAGGACAGGTGGGGTTTCAAACATGGAAAGCCTTCCCTGTGTGTTTGTCTAGCTTTGCTGGCTTTGTGGTTTTTCTAGCTTTCTCTCTGTGGTTCTGTATTACTGTTCTATGTCATACTGCGTAGTCCTGACTTCTTTTGTGGTTGAAATTTAATCTTAACTAAGCATTTGGATACATTTGCATACAAATCTGTTGCCTGTATAGAACATTTTTGTCTGGGATTTGTAAAGCAAACAGTTCCCATGAATCATGTTTCCCTGTATGTGTATGCACTGTTTATAGTTGAGGACTGGAGACTGAAACTGTGTGTGTGTGCACGTGTGCGTGCATCTGTGTTTGGGTGTGTGTGCGTGCATGTGTGTTTTGTCTGTTTTCTTGTTTGCAGACAGGAGGCTGAGCACCTGCAGAGCTTGCGTACTGCAGTGAGGCAGGAATTGCAGGAGTTGGAGCTGCAGCTGGAGGATCGTTTGCTTTTCCTGGATGAGCAGCTGCGCGCCTCCCACTACCGCCATCCTGTGGTGAGTGTCTGCAACAGCTATCACTCACACTCCAAGAGATCTGCCAGATTTCAGAATTTTTATAGTGGGTTTTAGTTTAGAAAAATGTATCGTATGTTCATAATGCGATATCCATATATTATTTTATTATGTCATGTATCATTTTTTATGAAAGTTGGATCAGGGTCTTGATTTGCTATTGTGAATACAGTCCGTCCAGGATGGATTCTTTCTGCTTTTCCTGTTAACATCATTGTTGCTTTTAATTACTCGAGGCATTTAGTTTGTGACCATTTGGTAAGAGTCCAGTGCCAACAGATTCATGGGTAGGCAGAGGGTACAGAAAAAGAGCCCCAAAATTACTCCTAATTATGTATTCAGTTATTTATTTTTTTCTGACCAGAATTATTGGACGGAGGCGCAACACCACAGGGCATAAATGTAGCCATCTGATATTTCATCTGAGTTCTGAATACAAACGTCTGTTTTTGTACATGCATAGAATATGGGTTTTTTGTTATGGTCCATTTCCCATTTGACTTTTGGCAATGAAAACTAAATGATGGAGGAGGTTTGGATTTTATTAGCTCTGCATAGCATGCCCTTAGCACAGGCTAAGATGAGCAGTGTACATAGAGAGGAGTTGGCTTCAGGCACTATGACTGCCGTTCAGCTGTTGGCCTTGCCTGCGCTCTCTCAGATTGACAGGCGATGCTATGAATAGAAATATGACCAAGCATTCCATAACTGTCAGTATAGAAAATAAATAGTCAAAAATTGTTTACAAGGGGGGAAAAAATGTGGATTTGGTCGCTTGGCATTTTTTCATGTCCATACGTTTGAGCTTTTGAAAAAAAAATTTTTCTGGGAGATCATAGTTTTTTTTTTGTTTTAAGTAGGATGACTGGTGTGATGCTTTATAAAAATATTATTTTATATTATCTTTTTTAATCAAAAATTAAATTGAACTTTAAATGACTTGCCTGTGTAGCTGCATTTGCAATTGTGTTTTCATTACTTCCAAGTGAAAGTTAATGTGGTGTTTCCAATATTTTTGTCTCCTACGTATATAGTAAAATGTAATCACCTCCTGTCCAGTTGTTTGTCGAAATGGAAGTTATGGGTCTTTCGAATATTCCTACCATATTTCACGTCAGTAGGATTTACCAATTTATATCAGGTCAAGTGCTGGAAGGGACAAGGGAAATTATGGTAAATTTTAGACAAGGGCCTCACAGCACTAGAAGGCAAAAACAGAAGATGCATCTTTTCTTTAACAACAGCACTGAAACTATGAATGAAGTCAGAAATCGCTGAACTGTGGAGCAAGCTGTTCAGCCAATAAAGGCTCTCACCAAGGCATAATTGATCTGGTCCCAGGAGTGGCAGGTTGAGCTTAGGTTATCAGCCGGTCCTCTCATCAACTCACCAGGCTCTTTTGTCAACAGACGAGTTCAACACTTTTCCTCCATTTGGCACCAGCTCTTCTCTGTAGTGCCATGTGTCCTGCAAAGTGAAAAATAGCAACAAGAAAGTGCATGAGAGGTGTGCGTGTACTTTAGCTGCAGCATGTATGTGCAGGTTGTGTTGGTGAATTATTAAGCTTGTGTCTAAACCAGTTTGTGACATCTGATCCACTGCAGGGACTTTCTAGAGGTCACAGCTTGGACAGCCGGTGCAGTACCCCTCCCATGAATGTAACAGAGCCGGTGAGTATCTGTCAGTCTGCGCTCATGCGACAGGGCCGAGGGTCTGCGCTCCGGCCGCTCATGCAACAGGGCCGAGGGTCTGAGCTCCGGCCCTTTTGGGCTCCGTTTTGTTCTGGATGTAAGGTGTGTGTGGTGTGTTTCCAGGTGACAGAACTCCTGAGGGAGCAGCTGTCCCTGCAGGCAGAGCTGGGGTTCGAGGGGAGGGCCAGCTCCGTCCCACCACTGGGGTCCAGCTGCTCCTCCGAGTCGGTCGGCCCTGCCAGGCCGAGCCGGCCCCCGGGCCCCTATGCGCACGACTGCCCCTCCCCGCAGAGGCTGGACGTGTACCGGACCTCCATCAGCCTCACCCCCACCTTACCGCCACGGCAGCAGACGCCGGGGCCCCCGCAGAGGGCGGACTCCATGCCCATATGTCCTTCACCTGAGGACGGAGGAGGAGCAGGAGCAGTACGAGAGGGAGGAGCAGTGGAGAACCCCCAGCTACAGCAGCTCATTAAGGAGGTGAGATAGCGAGAGTAGAAATCCACCACCATCCTCTACTGATTATCCATTGCAACCTTTACCGCAAAAAGTCAATTTGTTACAATTTCGCTACCTCCTTGGCTCATTCCTATACAACATGTACAACAGCACAAAGAGGAAAGGGAAACTGGCACCTAGATGGACCTCATGAAGTATAGTGTGCACCCTGCTGCCTATCAGGAAAAGGCCAGCATTGGTCACCAGCTGTGCGACCTTTGTTACATACAGTACTTTTTAAAATTATGACTTTACTTTTAATTTAAATCAAAGCCAGTGGCACCTGCGTGCTTCTCTGTCCTGCAGGGTAGGGGAATGATGGCATAGTTAATGGTTGAAATACTCCTGTACATATTCTTTGTTAAATGTGAGTATGTCCTTCAGTGTCAATTTCAGTAGCTCACCAGGCCACCACATTTAAGTCTTAACGAATGTTAACTGAAACTCACGGGCTGATCAGATTTGCTTGTCCCCTCCTCAGGAACAACCTCTAAAATGTCTTCCGAACAGCTTATGCCATTAACACAGCCACAATCATTCACTGAATACAGTAGTCATTAGTATGGCTAGGCATTTGTCTCGGAAGTTGTGGGTGTCATCGATTATGTGATTTTTGCCATTTTTGGCAGTTCCACAACTTTCCATGTTTTTGCCATTTCGGTGATTTCCCCATGGTTTTCCAGCAGTTCTGGATGGTAACTGTTGTCCTTAAGCCTGCTGTGTGGTTTGTAGCTGATAGGCCTAAGCCTTTCAACCATATCACCAGATGCTGGGAAAAACTGCATGACAATGCCTACAGATACTGGAATGCACTGATCAAGATTCCCCTCCTTGTCAGTTGTTGCAATCAGATGTTTGACGACCCCTGTTGATTCAGCACTCCCTCCCCGTTGTTTTCCAATTATTTCTCCGGAAACGGGAAATGGTTTGGGCGGGAATTCCCAGGAACCTGTTTCCCAGTGTTATATCCGACTAGGGATGATGTGATACATCTGGTGGCCTGAAATGCTTAGAGCCAAGTTTGTTAGAATTCACTAGAGCTGTTTCAGTAGTGGTTGCTCTACTTGAGTGCCGACTCTGCCGAGTCAGGTACACAATCTAGGTGTCATGTTTCAGGTGGGTATCTGGAACATATGTGGTTTAGCTGTACCTTGAGTCCTTACCCTCCATTTCTGCGCGCCTATTTAACTCCCCAGATCAAGCGCAGTATCACAGAGGAAATTCGGCAGGAGATTGTGAGTGATCTTCTGGCAGCTGTGTTACCGAGGAGATCACCCGCGGCAACGCAGGAGCATACCTTGTGAGCAAGGTAATGGATATCACCATGTGGTGGTATAATGAATGTTACAGGTGTGGATATACAGGAACACACCTCCAGGTATTCCACATCAATCGGTAGTGAATTCCCCCAGTAATGTCCAAAAATATTTATAATGTGGAATGATTATGCACAGGTTACATTGAGTACGACACCAAGCTCATTTATATATATTTTTTACTCTCTCCCTCTTACAGTTCATAAAGTGTCCCTGTGGATAAAACAAATGCTCTGAACACTGGTGAAAGCCTGCACTGGAGAGCCGCCTTCCTCCCCCCACACTGGTGTGTGTGTGCAAGTGTGTGTGGTTGTGCATGGATGCATGCATGCATGCATACATGCGTGTGGGCATGCACAAAAATGCATGACACCAACAGTTCTGGTGTGCATCACGCACCTAGCAGTTCAATAGATTAATACCATTGTACTCTGCCGTGCTACACTTATCCATCCAGTTTAACCATGGAGAAGGTGGAAAGTGTGTTCCTGCTCTTGGACGGTCTCATCCTTTTGAAGACTTTTTACTTCTCTTCGGTGGTGGACGTTCTTGGATTGTATTTAAGGAAGTGATGCTGGTTGAGTGCATGTTGAGGAGGCTTAATGTGAACAAGCTCAAAAAGACTTTGCCTGGGTGAAATGTGTGTACAAGTGTGTATGGAGCGCCTATCTACTGTAACTAAGCCTACTAATCCAATCCCTGTACGGTGCCTGGGAACGCAATGCATTTCACTTGGAACTTGAACCTACTCGTAACTACTGTTTTCAGGACATTTTTAAACGTTAATTTTTGTTTTTGTTTGTCTTTCTTTTTGTCATAAACATATTTATTTAAAATCATATTTTTAAAATTCACATTTCTAAGAGAATTTTCAAATGTAAAGCACCACTAATGTCACTTAAATGTATATATTTTGAATGAACTGATTTGTTTTGTAAGGTTGGCATGAATGACAGTGGTTAATACACTGGAGAATGACATGGAGTAGGATGCACTACCCACTGAAGTGTTTGATAGTGGTCTTGAATGTGGATAAAAACTAAAACCTGTCCCAATCACATTGTCCCTAGTTTTACCGATAGTCCATTCGGACAACCACATTGTCCCTAGTTTTTCTCTAATCATTCCATGCCTTTAAAATCCATCATAAACATTGGCCTGGATTCAAATATTTTAGAGCTTTCACAGCTCAGCAGTTTGTCTTCATCTTGAACTGAATTTACTTTTTTTACGAAGGGTCCCGCATGCATAATGCATTATACACTTTTGTGAGTACTATGTGAACACTCTGTGAATGCTAGCTGGCATAAACTGTTATAAAGTGTATTACATCATCAGTGATCATTGAGGCATTTTGGTTACAGTATTGTCATTCTTTGAGAGTGCATACTGTGACCTGAGTCATGCATTTTCTGATCCTAAGTCTTAATCAGTTAGCATGTGTTGTTGATAGTTTATTTAAGGTGTTATGTAATTCGCATGATGGCAGTTTATGTACTTCTAATGTAGGACCCTTCATACAAAGTATAACAAATATATTCAGAGCTTTTTTATGATTTATGCAAAATGGCAGTCAGTGAATTTAGCAATAAAAGTTGTAAAAGTGTTAGAGGCATAAAAAGTAACCCCTGAAATTGTTAATCGAAATTATTCCTGATTCAGTTTAGGTATCTTTCAACTGTGAGTTTAATAATGAGCTGGTGTTATTTTTAGCTGTGGAGCTAAAAAAGTGTTGAGGCATTTCAATTGCCCTGCTATTTTCTTTTTAGGAAGTCTTTCACAAAGATGTTAATTCTACTTTATATTTGTTTGCTATACTAATTGATGTATATAAACTGATGGATATTTGTAAATTGATATAATTGTAATAAAGGTAATCTGTTTAGCTTTGTGACCTGGGATGCATGGGGAAGACTTCTAAAGCGAAACATTAATAAAGATTTATTTATTTTGAATATATCCTGGAATTGGTTCTGTGATTTATTTTTTCCATTTAATGTTAATTTGACTTGAACTACAAAAAGAATTAATGAATGGCTTGTGCAATTTGGCTTGCCCTGATTGGGTGATTAGACCTGGCTTACAGTTGACTTTCCAATTGATCCCTCAGGTGTACATCCCTATATTTTTTCCAAAATGACTGTATGCTTCTTCAGCTTACTGCTCAGGTTAACACATGACCCAACCTTCAATGAAGTGGCAAGTTATAGTCACATATGACTCCGTAGGTAATTCTCTCTGTACGTAGATGGCCATCACAAAACTGTGGCGCTTGATTAGAACGGTACGCAGAGAGGTGGCCATTTCACTACAATCAAGTTGAGCTGTGATGGTTATTTGCACAACTGTATATCACACAGGATTAGGCTATATCCAGGCTGAATAAATGGCATTAGGTCTCGAAACTCGTTGCCATATACTATACTTACGGGGAGCACGTCTTTCATGAGCATTTTAGCTATTAAATCAGTCATGGTTCCAGCTGCATAGCTGTCACACTGACGAGGTCTCACTACAAATATGGATGCTTGTTTGCTGCGATCCCTTTGCGTCGCATATTTGGTTCTTAAGTGGGTTTAACATCATAGATGTCAATGTGTGGTATGTGAATTTGACAGCAAATATCTTGCACTGAACAGTATTTTCATTGAGCTGTTCAAAACCACAAACAGTAAGTACAATGAACGATGACAAGCCCCGCCCATCCCCTCTATTACCCAATTAGAGCTGTGGCCTAGATTACATTTGGTATTTTATTTTGAACTGTTTTATAATTTAAAAAGAAATAAAAAAAGAGTGTTGATTATTTATTCGACAAGCGTGCTTGCAACTCAAATCCGTGGAGTCAGCTGAGCTGGTTTGGGCTTCTCAGTCACGCCGTCTATCTCTCAGTGAACACTTATGTTGTCTTTTCAGCTACCAGAGTAGAGTTTGGGTCATCACTGCATACTGTGGGTATGTATTCAGCTGATACAGTTTCAGGGCTTTTGCTTTACATTTAGCCTTGGATTAGGTGGCGGAAAACTTTCTCTCCTTATTGTCAGGTTTTAATATCTCACCTGATTTGTTCATGACAGTTCCCTTGAGTTAAATGGCCATTTTTCGTAACCATCAAAGATGTCAGTTGACATTTTAGGATAGCTACTTGCACTGGATTCAGCTTCAGCTAACCGCTGTGACTGACTACAGATGCATGTGCCCTGTAATGTGCCATGGCTCACTGTTTGGTCCAGATGAGATGTCTCTACATACGAGTACCCTTGGCTGTTCATCTTTGTTCCTCTGTACGTAATATTACATATATATCTGTGAATGATGGCGGGTCATCCTTCTTCTGCTTGAGTTGTAGATCAGAGAGCAATCGGAGAGCAAGGTGTTGTCCCAACACCCCCTGCAAAACTGCTGAAGAAAGTGTTCATCAGCTTCTTCAGTTGCAATTCCCCTTCTCTTTACAGCGAGATTCAGGACCACTTGCATATGATGTAGGTAAGCTTTTGGTTTTTCATCTGGATCCTGTTCATGAACCAAGCAAAAAGCTCTTCTCCATCCTCAACTGCACCCAAGGCCGAGTACAACAGCTAAAGATAAGTTTAGGAGGAGCTTCTTGACCCTAAACATGAAAAGCATGTAATTAAGAAAATTTAACAGCTTGTTAAATTTCTGGTATTGCTATTACTATTGGAATGAAGACCAGCAGAGACGGGGGACCCCAAGTTCCAGAACCACTGCTGTAGGCTTGTGGCTGGCTCGCCAAATTAGTAACTATAGCGTATGCTTCACAAAACCAGCATATTTACGAGTAATTATTAAGAGTAGTGATGTACCAAAGGATTTCAGGATTAGCAACAGCCTGGAAGGTGAATAATAGCAATGAAATTTAGGCTCAGAAACAGTTGTTCAAGTTTGAATTAAATAAAGTGTAACCATCCATTTTTACAAAGTACCTCTGTAGCAATCCAGCATATTAATATAGTAAACTAAAATCAAGTCTGTGCCAAAATGAATGAAAAAACCCAGGTAAAACTATCCCACATTCAGTCCCTTAGGAATCATTGGGGCCCAATCAGTCGTGAGTCACAGTGAAATGGAGCCAGTACCCAGGGAATCCACAAATCCCACCACACCAGTTAGGGGCAGGGTTCTACCATCTTCATCTTCTCAGTTGGAAAGCTCTTCCTCTCTTTGGGTTTTCCCTCCATATTCAATGAGTCTTCAAAGTTTTGATGCATGATTAAAACAATTTAAATAACCTGACCAGTAGTCAATGTCATACATTACTTTCTAATCACCAGGATGGATTTTATCAACCATGGTTAGAATTTAATATGCACACTAATCTTAAATGTTTGTTCCAATTAGTTGAAATGTTAATCTAAAACTTGCATTACTTAACATCACATTCAAAAGCTCCAGAGAACCTAGTTGCATAGCTAAGCTTCTTAAATAACCGGGTAAGCTATAATCACTTTCATAAAAATTTCTACAAATGGAGGTTACATGCGTTACTAACACAATATGTACAGCAATTACCTTGAACTACTATTAAAAGTACACGTAACCAGCATAACTATGCTGCAATAACCCAAAAGGGTGTAAAAGGAATAAGTACTGAATGCCACTGTCTTCCCCCCTTACCGTAGGCCTAGCTAACTGGGAGAGTGAACTAAACATTGGCAAAAATTCTAGCACTTAGTTGCAGTATGCACCAAGTGTATAGAACAAATGGAATACATTCATAATGTCTTGAGTTACTCTAGACATGAAAACAATGTCTATTAGGTCAAATTACTCTCTAAAACCAAGTTTATAAATTCAGAAAAGAAGCGCTAACGGTATTAGCATAATGAATGGGTTTTAACACTATTTGCGTTAGCATCGCGGTTTAGCTAGCTTTAAAGGATCAGAGTGGTGTGGTTCCTTTTTAATAACCATCAGTGTTATCCCCTCTACTGGAATTTACTGTATGTCTGTTTACAAATGATGAATTAATACCATCAATGAAAGGACTTGAATGAATGAATTTTTTTTCCCTCAGAGTTGTGTAAAAATTAGTTATCTTTCAACACTGCTGCTCTGCTCCATCCAGTGTAAGTCCCAATATGCCAACGAGCAAAATTGCCCAGCAGCAGAACCAGCAAATTGGTTAAATTCTAGTTCTGCCGATTGGCTGAATGGCACGCTTATCCCAAGATGACCAACCCTTTGTTTACTTGGTCATTTTTACCGTTGTTGTGTAGGTTTTAGGGCCGTGAACTTGCCAAATTATACATTTTTAGTAGATAGTACCTGCCAGATAGCTATCAGAAATGATAGCTAGTAACTATAGCTAGTTTTATGGGCATCTTTATTTTTCTTATGTTTCCCAAGCAACAAGTTCCTTATCAGCCTCCGCTTCAGTGTCGGGGGATGAACGTTACTGGACTGTACTTGTGAAATGACTTCCCTCTTAGATTGAATGTGAGGAAAGTGTTTACACACTACAGTAATAAAGGATGAGTCCAATTCTACAATGTAGGCACTTCAAAAACACTCTGAAGCCATTTCAAAGGCTTCATTGCCATGGAAACAGCTCTGGGAAAGGGCAAACTGTGGAACTCACACAGAGATAGTGGTAGGGTTGAGTAGGGACATGGCAGAGAATTGGTGCATGGGGAATTTCTGAGTGGCAGCATAGGATGCATGGTGGTAAAGAAAATTAGAGGTTTTAAGTTTGACATAATTTCATTTTCGGCTTCCTGTGGTATTGTACATTCCAGAGCTGAAATGAAATTGTGTTCATCACCACAAGTCTGTTGACACCACCAATCAACAGCGTCAGAAAAGCACAGATGCCAGATACGGTAACTCCACAATCTTAGGAGGCAGATAAAAGTTCCAGAAATAGGTTATGGTCACATTCATCGGTTGATTGTAGCAATATAAAGAGGAGGCAAATAAACTAAGCAGGGAACTATGGCAACAGGCTATTCACATTCCCATTTGGATGTACGGCTGCAGTTTACCCCATTTCCTCTGGTCCATTCAACTCCATTTAAAACTGGACTCCTCAGTTGGAATAAACACCAAAGGTGATAATTTATTCTATTCAGCAACTTCCCTACTGTGAACCTCGCTTAGAAACCCATGGTTCACACTGCTAAACTCCTCTTCAATTGTAAATAAATACTGAACCCTTTTCATTTCCTTGTATTTTACATTTACATTTTCATCTGACTGAGACTCATCCAGAGTGACTTAAAAAGTGCTTTGAGGTTCAATATGACAAGATAACATCACATCCACACATTAGCAAGTTAAAAGTCTTGAGACAAATAACTACTGTCGACACATGTAATCCGGGGGTGGTGTTCAGTCTGGTGTTGATGTTGCTGCATTTAGTAGAAGTGGGGACTGTGTGTTCAGTCTGGTATTCATTAGAATCACTCCACAGAGTCCTGCTGCTTTTGTGCATATTTAAAATACAATGCCCTCCATTAGTAAGGTAATGGTAGAGTGAAATGTATTATTTTTGCCATATACTTCAGGCATTTGGATTTGAAATAAAAATATGAATTTGACACAGGGACTCGACAAAAAATAGCTGTTTCTGTAAAATGGTAAAACATATACATGTATAAATATCATGAAATGGAGATTGTCTGTACTTTTGTCTCATATTAATATTTTGATCTCTGATCCAAATGCCTGATCTATATAGCAAAAATAATTAATGTCACTCTACTGTTCCCATACAGTGAGCTCCATAATGTTTGGGAAAAAGACCTTTTTTTTCTTGATTCAGCTCCGTACTCCACAACTGTTCACTTAATCAAAAACTGCACATTCTCAGCTTTTATTTCAGGGTATTTTTATACACTGTGGTTTCACCATTTAAAAATTACAGCTCTTTTTATACATAGCCCCTATTTCCAGGCACCATATTGTTTGGGACATATTCATTTTATGTAAATGAAAGTAGTCATGTTTAGAATTTGTCTCATATCTTCTGCATGCACTGGCTGCTTGAAGTCTGTTACCCATAGACATCTCTGGTGATGCTCTTTGAGGACTGTACTGCAGCCATCTTCAGCTCCAGCTTTTTTCAGGTACTAGTTGCCTAAGTTTTCTCTTCAGCATATCAAACATATGCTCAATTGGATTCAGATCGGGTGACTGACTTGGCTTGTCAATATTTTTCCTGTTTTTGGAAAATGTATTGCCTTCATTTATATTAAATTTATAGTCCTTTATTACTTTAGCACCTAGCTTGAGGTCATTATCTTGCTGTACGATGAAGTGACATCCAGTGAGTTTCTTTAACTTGAGCAGATAAGATGTCTCTGTACACTGAAGAATTAATTCTGTTGCTGCTATTAGCTGTTACACCAACCCACTGTTTCCATGTCAACCATGGTTCACAGCTTACCGGGGGTGGGGGTGCTTTGGATGTTGGCCAGTTCCATTTGGCCTCCACACTTTGGTCTTGCCATCGCACTGTCACTCTGAGACAATTGAATCTTGGTCTCATCTGTCCGCAAGACCTTTTCCCAGAACTCTGCAGACTATTTAGGGCTCAATAACAGTAACTAAACAGTAACCTTGCCTTCCTGTTTTTGCGGTTAACTAGTGGTTTGCTTTTTATAGTTTGGCCTCTGTAGTTCTGTTTGTGAAGTCTTCTTCGGACAGTAGGTTCTCAAACATCCACGCCTGTCTTCTGAAGAGTGTTTATGATCTTCGGACAGGTGTTTGGGTGTTTCTTTTTCATTATGGTGACAATTTTTAGGCATCAACTGTAGCGGTCTTAATTTGCCATAACAGCTTTCACGATTTCTGAGCTCACCAGTGCTTTCTTTCTTATTAATGATGTTCCAAAAGGTTTGGCCTATGTCTCTGACTGTTTTTTATTTCTCAGTTATTGGCTTCAGCTTTCATTGGCACAACTCTGCTCCTCATGTTGACAAATGCCAATAACATACGCCAAAGGCAATCAAAAGCCAAGAATCAAAAAGCCAAGAATCAAGACTAGATACAGAAGGCTCTGATACACCCTCAGTACGGAAGCCATTGAACACACCTGACTAATCAGAAACACCTGTGATGCCATATGTCCCAAACAGTATGGTGCCCTAAAATGGGGGTGCTATACATAAAAGTTCTATAATTTCTACATGGTGAAACAAATGTATAACGAGAAACTGCACTTTAACCACATGTAAATTGTTTGATCACAAATCTAAAATTGCGGCATACAGAGCCGAATAAATTAAAATGTTGTTGTCCCAAACATTTTGGAGGGCACTGTACTTTTGTAGGGTACTGTATTTTCAATATGAAATCAGTTCAGGTCTGTGATGGAGGGCAGCTCAGGACCCACCTGAGTGATTATGCTGAGCTGGCTGGTGTTGATGGGGGTGTGTTTAATGCATGTGGGAGTGATGCTCAGTCTTGATTTCTGATAGAGCATGTGGTAAACGTAATCATCTGGTTAACATCTCTGCCATAGGGCTCCTGTAGTCTGATTTGTGGCAACACATTTCTGATTATATGTTTGGTTGGCTGGGGAAATTTGTAATTTAATGCACTCGCCCCCCTAGATTTTGTGCTCAGCCCTCCCCCTGAAGTGTACTTTAATACTGATCTTCTCTTCTTGGCACAGCAGGCATCACTGGATGGAAATTATCTTGTGCTTCACTAACACAGAAATTTCAGAAGATGATGCTCAGGTTTCCAATATACATTTTATTCATGACCGAAAGCACATTTTGAATCTTTGGCTTTGAATCTTTGGCTTGAATCTTTTACTTTGGCTGGGTCTCCAGATGAAAATAAAATCTGTACGGCACTTTTCGAATCAAGTTGTTCCACCGAAAGAGATAATGGACCAAATGCAAAAAGAATCCAAACTAAAACAATTTTTGCAGTAATGGTCTGTTACAGACAGACCTTAATGCTATCAGAATGATTTGGAGGATAATATAATCACATACAAATTCTAAACATAAGTTAAAAGCTTTAAAGTCATCGGTGCCTGATAGCCAAAATGCCCTCATTTGTTAAATTTTCATCAATTTCAATTAAAGTAAGTAAGTAGACCTAACTGTTAACTGTTACTACAACAGTAATGTTATGGCAACCCATCTGTGGTGCAGTTTCCCCCTCTTCCTTTAGCCTTTTTTCTTGAAGAAGAATTTTTCTCATCTCTGTCGCAAGTGAAAAGTTTACATTTTTATTAGCTATCTAAGCTAACGTTAGCTGTCTAAATGCTGATGCTTGCTAAATGATTGCTAACATTAATCCAAATAATGTTCATAACTTTGCAGTCTTGGCTAGGGCAGAGGATAAGAAGAAACAATGCATGACAACGGCTAGATTTTGCAGATTTTGAAAAACTTAAAATATTGTTACCAGGCATGACTAATTATGTTAGCATTCAAGCACTGTCTGCCCTGCTCTGCTCTACATATGCTTTCTACAAGAAGGAGAGGGGAGGCCAAACTCACGCAGCAAAATGAGAGTTGGCTGTAGGTCACTTTGACATTTAAAAAATGTCAGTACAAAAGTATAGTGTGTTGCTTATAGATATAAGCAAACAAATTCAAAAAAAATCTTTTCGAGCGTAGGGGAATCTATTTGGGTGATCCGCCCAAATAAATTAATTGCATGGGAAACACTGATTTAAAGATTTTTTGTATATGTGTTGTGTTTTTGGAATGCTTTTCATATCATAAGACACATTTATTGCTCATTATGCATGCATTTAGTTACGTGTCTAAAAACAACATTTGTGATGTATTTAATGTACACTTTTCAATAGTTAAATACAGTTTAATTAAGTTGATTAAGCATGATACTTTCATTCCTGTGCCCTCTTGATGGGTGTCTACTCTTAGCCTATTACTGACTAGGAGATATCTCACAGAGCAATAAAGAAACAACAAAGCCAGCTCTTGCAGGTGAGAATGCATGTAAGGCTAGGATGAGGCTAGCATTTGCTAGAATCTTTGATACCCGTAGTTGCTTCTGGTGGAACGAATAAACTTTTCCACTAACTATAATATTTATTGTGGGGGCTGGCAGGGGTAGGGGCTGGGGAGCAAATGTGTCCCCCCCAATGTCAAACCCCAATTTGAGACATATTGAGAATGGAGGCTGAGAGAAAGGGGCATAGGGAAGTTGACAGGGTACAGTCTCAGGCCCAGCATGCCCGGCAGAATGAAGATGATTTGGGTGGACGTTTTCCCTCCTTGGTGATCCATGCTGGACCTCTGACACAGGAATCACAGGTCCTGTTGAGTGCATTTGTCTGTCTTGTGTTTCTATCCCCTGACTGGGGGAAAGCACAAACAGAATATTTTGGGGAAATATTTTTATGGAGTGTCTGAATGGGAGGAACACAGGCTTACATCCGTTTTTTTTTTTGGTTCCAGGGCATGGAAAAGAGAGTGGGATCTTAGAAGGACTTGCTTTCAATGAACTAAAAAAAAACATGAAGAGGTTTATTATGTTTTGTTTGTTTTCTTGCTTGTGGTCAGTTTGGCACACCTTGTTTTTCCTGTAAATAGTGTAGGGAATAAGATCACATAAATATAAAACTTGTATGAAGCTTCCTTTTCTTTTCTTAGAGAGGATATAGAGAGCTCTGAGATAGCTGGCTCAGCACTGGTTGTCAGAAGTGAGACTGTGAACTGCACCTTCCCACGCAGCAAGAAACCTCAGACAAGATTATGACTCAACTTGGCGAGGAATGGATGACATAACAGCAAAGTGCAATTGACAAACGTAGTGCAAAGACAAAAACCCGAGGAGGGAACATGGGGATTTGGAGCCTTGCATGGATAGCATATTTTGCATTAGTGGCAGTGGCTCAAACAGCATTGCTGTGGCTGCACGCAAAATGAAACTCAGAACTACTCCTTTTGCTCCAATCCAGCCAATTTTTCATACTAATAGCACATCAGTCAGAAATATGGTCAATGTGCCTCATTCAGCAATGCCAATACAGTAATTATTTGCTATACTAGAAGTCCAGCTAATGAAGGTAGTCACATTAACATCCCAGCTCAGGCTATCAAAACCAGCTGTGTAAATACAGCTGCATGAACACCCAAGCTACTGGTTATACACTGGTGTTAAAAGTAGGGCTGTAGTCGAGACCGCCTTAGTCGAGTCCAAGTCCAGATCGAGTCATTGGTGAATCGAGTTCGATTCAAAACCAAGACCGAGGGGGAGTCGAAAGGGTAGAGACTAAGACTGAGGGGGAGTCGAGAGGGTAGAGACCAAGACCGAGGGGGAGTCGAGAGGGTCAAGGCCAAATCAAGACCAAGACTGAGGGGGGGTCGAGACCGAGTTGAGGCCAAGATCAAGACCGCAAAACTACGAGTCCAATTCGAGACCAATACCATGGCAATGTGTTATCCAAGGCTACCATTGTATTCATTGCCTAAAATAGAAGAAGGGAGGTTTCTAAAGACATTTCAACAAAATTAGCATGTTTTGAGGACAAAATTAATTGTAGGCAGCTTGTTTATGTTCATAACATACAGTAGTTGCACCTTTACGTGGATTCATCTATTTCACCTACTTTTTCTTACTGCTCCATGACATGACCATATACTGCTCTCAGCATTGCTTGACTGAAAATATTCTTACCTGGCATGACACATTTTAATTGAATCATATTATTGAAATAATCTAATGTCATACTAAAGCTGCATAGGATAACTCAGCACTTTGGCGGTACTCTGGTTGTGATAAAAAAATAAAATAAAATAAAAACTGTGTACTAGCCAGTACACTGACATTCTAAAATGACAAATCCACAGGATCTCCTGTCACACATTGATTTCATTGGGTCTTGTTAAGGTCAATTCCAAAATGAATAGCAAGGGTTGCTCAAGTGCATGAATAAAAGTCAAAAATGGGCATGTGGTAAACGTTCTCTCTCTTAGTCAAGTTACCTATTGGCTGGTATGGTTCACCTTGTGCAAAAACTAAGCAGTGTACCCAGCGTCTCCAAATCCACCCAAAATGTCTAAATTATGCATTGCTGTAAATCACAACAAATTCACATATTTCACTACAGATCAACTGTTTTTACTCAAGAAACTCGCTGTTGCATCATTTTCAAGTGGTAATTACAAGCTTTCTGTCAGTACAGTGGTCTAAAATAGCTAGGGGTCCAGAAACATATCCAAAATCTCTCCAAAAAGGAATATAATGTTTTTTGTCCATTGTAAAGCATATAAATGAGCCCCTTATGAAGGTTTAAGATGAAACATTGATATCAGATTTAAAAATAATGCAAAAATATTGTCACGCAATGCTGTACAGTACCTAAATGTGTAATAATTAACTATTGAATGTATTTTTATACTCTGTACTCTCCTATGTTTTCTTGTATGGTGTTGGGACGATATCAAAACAATTTTCAATCGTCCACCACGTTTTGGCAATGTTCCAACACTCTCGTCATCACCGTTGCATGCATCACAAAAACTATTACACTACTAACTAATGCTTACATTACAGTATGAAATATCCACATTATATAATACCACTAACCTATTTAAAGAAACTCGATTTAAAAAATAACGTATATAACCTAAATATTTTGAGCAGTAATACTTACATAGCAATGATGAAATATTATCTGCGTTCAGTAGATGGAGACAGAGACTGTAAATCAATGATACAGTTCAATCCACTTCTGTTTTTCTCCAGAAAACGATGTCAGATAGGTCTATAAGCAAACATATGGCTTAGCTATGCCCAGAGGTCCTCAATAATAATAGCATTTTCCAAGAAATTATGAAAAATCGTTGTCTTTTACTGCTACCACAAAGTGAATGCGTAAGTGAATGTGATGATAAGAAAAAATTCGGTTACGCTGACCTATACAACGCTATTCCAAAAGCAAACGTTATACATCATTAGAAAGCTTGTACTCTCACCTACTGAATAAATGAATTGTCAATCAAGCCAGACTGTACTAAAAAGGGCGACAACGCCGTAAAGGACAGGTGGTATTACCCACAGCTAATTTGGAAGGTATACAGGCATCGCAAATGCGCGTATATTTCACAAACGAATTGTCCAAGACAATATATGACCACTCAGTCTCAAAAGGGACAGCTCTACGCATAAAACCAATGGTAAGGTTGTGTATTTATTCAATATTTAGTCCCAGATATTGACTATAGAATGACATGGTAGCCTATCATTTTTTAAAACTTTGTCTCGTTTATTTAGTTATTCAGTGAGCAGCGTTTTCACTGTTGTATTGGCATATCTTAGGGCTATTGTTGGGTTTATCTTGTTGCTCGGAATACGATTTTTGAGTGGTGAAAGAATATTTTTTATGAATGCCCAGATAGACAATATTGCCCATTATGTCATGAGTGGAGGGTGTAGTTGCAGATGAGACTGCCGGGAGGAGGCAATCACTAAACCTTTAGGTGGGGGGGCATAACTTTATCAACAATGGAAATTTAAGCATTCGCTGCTGGGCACTTTCTTAAAAGAAAGCTACCCACTGCAGCAAGTTTCGTTTTCGTTTAACTAAAGACAATAATATATATGTAACGTTAACTATGCAATTTCGAACACAGCTTTTTTCTCCTCTCGGAACGAGTCTTCCGAGACCAATTCATCCGAGACCGATTCAAGACCGAGTCATATTCACTCCCGAGACCGATTCAAGACCAAGTCATATTAACTACTAAACCAAGACTATCAAAAATCGGTCTCGAGACCGAGATCGGACTCGAGTAGCTACTACAGCCTTGGTTAAAAGTACATAGCCCCAAGTGCCCCAGCCCACATTTACCATTAACACATTAACTTCTGCACCATCTGACCTCATATAAACAGACATAATTCACAAACAACTTCACACATCCACACAATAAAGCCCCAAACTTAGGTGATTTTGTGCTTTTTTCTTCTTCTTCTTCTTCCTGCCGATTATATCATCACAAATGCTCCAGTACCACAAATAAATAATTCTCCCCATTGGACATTTAGCTGCATCTACCAATTACAAAATCTGATCAGAGTAGCCAATTACAGAACACTTAATTATACCAATTAAACAGGTTTTGGACTTCGTAAAAACTTTGTGTTGGAACCAAGTTGATGAAGTTGCTTGCTAGCTAGTAATTGCCCAAACATAAAACAATGTTGCTTTTACAGCTTCTGGAACCCCATTTATATATAATTTAAATGCATTATCTAGCATTTCACATGCAAACACATAATATAATTTGATAA
This sequence comes from Anguilla anguilla, assembly GCF_013347855.1. Lineage (NCBI taxonomy): Eukaryota > Metazoa > Chordata > Actinopteri > Anguilliformes > Anguillidae > Anguilla > Anguilla anguilla. Next base: position 35,431,880 of record NC_049203.1, on the reverse strand, counting down.
CTCATAATAGCTGCATGACTATCATTACAAGGTAGGCTACCTCAGACTGAATTTGTAAACCATCAACAAAAACAAGATGTAGCCAGGTACATAACCACCTTTGTTTCATTCGTACTGCTGAAAAAAATGAAACTAGTGTTTCCTCTATGCTCTTTGCTAACCTGACTTAAGTGTAGCTAACTAGCACTGGCATATGGCATCAATGACAGACTGGATGTTTAACTAGCCACCCGCAGTAGCTGTTATTTAGATGTTTATAACAGTGCACTAGCTAGCAACCTTCTGTGCTGTTAACATATGATTAAAACTTTCATAAGTTAGTTGATTAAAACCTATCATTAAAAATAATGAACAAAAGCTGGCTAACCACTGAAATTAACTATAGTTTGAAGTTAATTAACAGTAAACCTGCTAGCTGTCAGTAGTTTGTACTCGCCACCTGTAACCTTAAGGTTAGTTACCTACCTACTGGGGTTCACTGTTCGGCGTTAGCTCGGGGGAGAATCCGCACGGAGCCGCCTTGATGGGGGAAAACCCCCTTGAAAACAATGGCAGATCAGGGAGTCAGAGACATTAATTCATTAATAATAAATATAATAATACGATTATTATTATTATTATTATTATTATTATTATTAACAATAATAATAATAATAATAATTATTATTATTATTATTATTATAATTATAATAGTAATAATAATAATATTGGCTGTCTTACTTCAGAAAAATTAAACAAGCTCTAAGCAATGCTACCGAAATGTTATTTCATGTAACTTTAGCCCTGTGTTTTGCTTTGTATGCACGAGTAAGTTGTAAGTTGAAAACATGATATTGTTGAGATTTAAATAATGAAAATTGAAACATTGTTCTAAAATGTAGCCGAAGTTTATCATCCAAATTAAGTAGAAGCTACAAATAAATATAGGCAAAATCCCATGACTAAAGTTAAGGTTTTTCCATGACACATTGTAGGCAACACTGTGGTTTCCTTCCCGTTCTGTGACAGCTGCACACTTCCTTATAATAGAAAAATCAACGACAACAACAATTATAATGGTAACAATAATAATAATAATAATAATCCATCCCTGATATGTGAATTCCACACAAGCATTACATGGATCAATAGTTTTGAGTGTATTGACAGACAAACCTCAGATAAACTGTATCTCTAATATACTACAAACTTCTATGGGATATGATAAAATCTCCCACCCAAAGGTAATCTTTTATTCATACAAATGCCCTGACAGTCCTGAAAGGTTAACGCTGGTCATTAAAAACATTTTCATGTCGTCAACATATCCTACGAAACTACCACAACCAAAAATGTTTCTGTCCAACAGTACTTTGTGACATTTAGCATCCAACCAGAAAAGCCATTAATTTCAATTGTGCGTTCAAATCATTAACCCCTTCACGCAATGCCCCTAGTGGTCGGCATGCCTAGATTGCTCAATTCAGGCATTCTGTGCTCCTGCAACCAAAGTATGAGTTGAAAACACAAAATCTGTGTTCTAGCTTTATTAGTAGATGATTCAGGACAACTATGCCGAAGACAGAGTTTCTAAGCACCACCACTGTCATGCTGGTCGTCCATTTAACAAGAACCCTCTCCCTGCAGTCTCATCTGTAACTACACCCCCCACGCATGACACACTGGTGTCTGTCTGGGTATAAATTAAGACATTATTTTACCACTAAAAATCAGTATGCCTTCATAGCAACAAGATGAAGCCAATAATAGCCAAAGGTATACCAGTACAGCTGTGAGAAACGCTGCTCACTGAACACTGAAATAAATGAGAAATTAAAAAAAATATATACCTGACTTGATCGACAAGTAATCGATCCAATAGGTGACAGAATAAGCTTTCTAACGATTTATAATATGTCTAATTTTACTTTTGGAATAGCGTTTTATAGCGTAACCGAAAGTAGCTGCACAATTGCATTTGTGGCACTAGACAATTGCATTTGTGGCACTAGACAATTGCATTTGTGGCACTTTATTTCTTCCTAAATTATGAATATAAACTAGTCTAAGTTAGAATTGTGAATGGTACAAATAGCCTGCTTCATTTAAGCCATTTTCAAGTCACATCTGGAGTTATAAAGCTTTAAATAGAGTACCCCCTAAATGGGCAAGAATTTGGCATGTGCACAAAGGGGTTAAATACAGCTCAGAAAGACATATTTCATTTTCTGAAAATGCAGCCTATTATCAAGAAAAACATGGCCAGTGTACTGAACGTACTTCAAAATGGAGCAAATTGTTAATTTCGATGGGAACTATGTTTTGTATTTCAGTGTCACACTGGACTACTTTCCACATATTGAAAAAGAAATTGTTTTATGAAGTATCAGTACGTAGATAGTCCGAAAGCCAGGTTCTTTGTAATGGTGAATTATGCTGACCACAGCATAATGAGTTTGTTACTTTCACTTGTTTTAATTCTTATTTGGGCAGCAATGGGGTTTAATGACTTTCATTATGTTGGTGCTGGCTAGACGGACAATAATTGTTCGTAGCATAAATTAATTCAGTTGGACAGAAACCCTATCGGTTTTGGTATTTTCATAGGATATGTTGATGATACTGAAAAAAATGAAAATGACTGGTGTTCTTTAAGCATTCCCTGGATGTGTCTGGGGACATTTTGTGACAGCACTGCTGGTAAAAACGGACCATTGATGGTGTAGTGAAAACAAGAGTGTGGGAGCTAAACCCAGGGGCTGCAGAGGTGGGCATGCTGGCCAAGGATGAATGACCCAACTGTCTGATAAGCATTCTTTTTTCTCCCAAGTCACTCTGAATTGTACAGCTATGCAAATTGAGAAACGTCACATTTTGTTTCGAATATTACCAAATTTGGCTGCAAGCTGTGGTCTACATTTGTATTTATAGTGTCATTTTTTTTTATTTAGCAAAAATCACTTGGTCTAAGCTATTTAAGATGGTTGTGGAGCAATGGAATAGAGGCTTGTAAAGAAGCACTTGTATACAGATTCATGCAAAAAATATTTATTGTATCAGTTTATTCTGCTTTTACCAATTACATGCAACTAAAATAATTCCGCTGAGTTGTTGCTAATTTGATAGTGCTTTCAGTTGTAAGGCTGTGCACTATACTGTTACTTTGCATAGGTTATGTTATGTAAAAATCAACTCATAAAGACTAAATATTTATCCAAGCTGTGGTATAAACAATACTAAGAGCTAGCTATACAGTGTGTTGTCTGTAAGATTTGCCACTGATTCCACGTACTACACGTGTGCACACAAACATACGTACACACACACACACACACACACACACGCACACACAAACATCATTTTACTACTCATTTACTTCATTTAATAAAATTAGCAAATCAAATTAAGAGCAATCTGCTGCTGTTTTGTGTAGTGTTCAAGCCATAACATGGGATGATGAATTGCAATTTTATGCATAGTATGTGGTTGTTTACTGTATGCGTTTATGATAATGATTATGTTAATTCTCAAGATTATGACAATAATGTTGATGATCATTTATATCAGCAATAATAGCATCAATGGATATAGCAACAGTGACAATATAAATAGTAGCAGCAGTAGTTGAATTCGTTTTATGGGGCCTCACAATGGAATCCAGGCAGGCTCTAAGCCCAGCCCTGCCTAATTGCATGCATTTGTGAAGGAAGGATGAGTCTATGTGTGGTAATAAGGTGCCAGCTGTAAGGTATCAGTTGTCAGTCTCCCTTTCATTGTATGTCACTGCCATACCATCAAAATTTTAAACAAGCTTTTTAATTATGTTTTACGTACATTTTTTACAGCTCTATTGGGGGCAGCGCCTTTTGGAAGACATTTTGTAAAAATAGTCACAAAGGTTGGAGAATTCCATTGGATTTTATCTTTCGAATTTGCCTGTCTGGCCCCTATTGAGCCCATACATTTAGGAATAGACAACATAATATGACCCTGCTAAAATGAGAAAAGTGTGAATGCTGACCTTGCCAATGTATGCTATTCAGGCAGCTTTGCATTAGCTTTTACAGAGAGGATACAAGTGGCAAATCTTAATGCAATCACAACAGTTCCCCCTGAAAGCTTGCTGTCTAAATGCACTTAGCTCTGGATGGTAAAAGCTGGTGGAAATGACTGCCCAGAAGACAACTCTATTGCACTCCCCCCTTATGTTACAGACTGTAATCACATTACACGCTTTCATAAAATGAAGGCAAGATATTCTCATCATTTGAAGCGCAGATTTTTTTTTTCACAAAGAAACTGAAAAGACAGTGTTTTCAGTCAATGGAAACATTTTTTTTTCCACAGTTATGAAGATTTCTGAGATATTTCAGTTAAAATAAATAGTAGATATACATACATGTGCTTTTAGCAATGACCCACGGCCATGCTCAAAACAACTGCCACCAACAGTTATGACTATTCTTCTAAATAGGACAATTAAAATATGTGTTTATAGTGTGGCAATCGAAATATGTGTCATTCATTTTCCAAAATGTTTGTGCGAAAATAATGATCCAATGATCCACTATGTTGCTGATAACTAAAATTGTGTGTTATGGTGGCTCATCAATGGACTTATATAGCTTTGTATTAAATTAAACTTATGTGTAAAGTTGATTGTAAGTTCATATTAAAACAAAGATTTGTGGACTATTGTGAATTGAATTTCCTATGGTTATCATGATTTTTTTATGAAAAAATCTTTCAAAACATAGCTAGAGCACATTGGAGGTTTCAGATGAATTGGACAGCTGATGAATAGCTTAAAAAAGAATTTGTAAAAATCTCCAGAAGGTTTTGTACATTCAGTGTCCATAATCTGTAATATAGTTTTTATTTTTATTTTGAATGGTAGTAGCTTGGGGCCCAGGCTTTTATGCTAAATCTGAAAATGATTGGACCATCAGTGAATAAGACTGCTGACTGTGGCCTGTGGCCTCGCGGGGTGATATGTAGGATAATTGCTATAGCATCACCAAGGGAGGAGAAAAGCCTTATTTGTTCAGCACTGTTTCATTGCAAAAACTGCCTGCTTTCTGCTTGTGTGAATTACACATGAAGTGTGTCCCTCCAATGCATTAACTTCTTGGTTGTGGTTCTGCAGATGGCCTGCAGAATGAAAAGCAGCATTGGCTGGCATCATGCACATCATATGAGAGCATGTGCCTGGTTGCGCACTCGTGAGTTTATGCAAGTTGCAGTGATGACATGAGTTTTGCAGTAGCAGTTCAGGGAGGAACAGTATAGTACTGTGATGTTCTGGGCACTGGAGGTGGTGTAGTTGTTTGTGACTGTAAGTCAGACCACTGGGGGGAGAGTGTGTGTCGGGCAGAAGCTGCCCCCAGGGAGCCTGGCTGGTGACAGGGAGGGCTCAGTTTGCCTGACCGGTGTGTCAGTTACAGCAGCCCTCCTCGCACATACACCAGTGAGAGCGAGGCTCTCATGTTGTCACCTCCTGATAATTATCTTAAGCTGTGTTCTGTTACAAACCTGTTAAGTAAGAATGTGTTCTGGGTGTGGATTTTTCAGGATGGGAATATTTTTATGCCCCTAAGTCATTATATTATTTCTAATTCTCTAATACGTCTTCTCATTGTGGATTACATCACAATGCCCAGAACTACAAATAAAATGTGTGCTCTGCCCAAGGTTGTGTGGATATCCTTCACTGCAGAAATTCATTATTCATTAATAATTGAGAATCTGTAAATGATGTGCTGCGGGGTGATTGACTATTTTATGAATTATGAAATACATTCTCCTTTCTCAAGGTGCATACACCTCTGAAAGGGAAATCTACAGAGGCCAGAGGAGGGTAAAAGAGAGCGAGCAAGAGGAAGGAAAAACAAGAGAGAGAGAGTGAAAGAAAAAAAATAAAAGCTTCCTGAACTTGGCTCATCAATAATTAACAGTACATCAGCAGGTCCCAAAGGGAGCTTATATTGCACTTTTCTGTGGGCTGCTATTATTACCCTGCGAGGAGATTGGCTTGTGGACAGTCCCAGGACAGCCAGCCCACCAGAGGCCTGGGAGCACCCCAGAGAGGAGCCCAGAGAGTCGGAGCGTGAGGGTGCGGGAAGAAGGCGACCGGGGACAAGCGTACGGCCAGGGCTCACGTCCTGTCATTGACTGGGGTGCTGGAAGGTGGGCGGTCAGTGGAGAAGCAGACAGAGGGCTCGTGAAGGAGGGGCCGGAGCAGAGGCTACTGCTGCTGTGAGCTGCCCTGCGTCAGCAGTCCCACACTCTCTCTGCACGCACCATGGAGCCCAACAGCCCCAAGAAGATCCAGTTCGCTATGCCCCTCTTCCACAGCCACCTGGACCCCCAGGCAGCAGAAAACGTAAGTGAAAGCGACTCTTAATTGCCCTTCATGGAACTGAGCGCTTTGTAGAGGAGTAGTGGAGCACCACTGTTGTTCTTTTGAGGAGTGGATAAACTGCTTCGCTTTTTGTGCAGCCACAGATGTACTTTCAAGCAATCTGAGCACACAATTGCCTTGTGGTGATGAGTGTTTTGCTAGGGTGCTGAAAAGAAGACTTCAGAATCTGTTTGGTGTGGTTAGGTTGTTTGAAGTCCCACTTATCCCAGTTGTAGACTTATCCTCAGATGTTAGAATAAAGAATCCAGAATAAAAGAGTCAGTATGAATTAATATCCTGAGGGAAACTATTTGCAATGTGATCTGGGGGCACTTCAATAGCCTTTCCCCTTTCCACTTTCTGCCTCTAATTCATAATGCAAACATTAACTTGTGAGGCATGCTTTTAAAATTTCTGTATAGGTTTTGAAGTGTATGCCTGAGAATTATTTCAAAGGTCTTTCTTGATTAGCGTAGGTTGGAATAGGTGAATTCTCTATGTAGAAAACATTGGGGTAAGGATTTTCCTCAAGCTCACCTTGTTAGTTAAAAACCAGGCAAATAGAAAACACTGGTCTTTTAGGCGCTGCTAGGGGAGCTGTAACTATACTTTATGAATACTAGAGAATCAATAAAGACGACGCTACAATGACGACGCTAAAGTACAACAACGATCAGCATCATTTTCCTTCAGGGGCGGCCATATTTTACAGACTCACCGTGTGTTTGAAATAGTCTGCTTGAAATGCTTTTAGATCTGTCACATGAATTACTGAATGACTGGGAGAATAATTTTGTAATTCAAAGGATTCAACAGAATGTAATTAATGCCATTGTTCTAAGTAGTCATCGATACTACCGGTTCGTCAGACTCGGATTAGTCATTTCAGAATAATTACAGGGAAAGATTCAACCTGAGCTTTAGTCTGCCGTTTAGAAATTGCAAACTGATTGCAGATAGTGGAGAGTGTTTTTTTTATATCACATAGCCCTTGACAACTGAAGATAACAGGTTTAGAGCTGATCAACAGTGAGCAGTTGCTATGGAGCAACATCTCGCCCTTCCTCTGTCATTCACAGATCCGTCGGAGAAGACCCACGCCAGCCACGCTGGTCATCTACAATGATTCACCTGGAGCAGGTAAAGAACAGCGAGGGAAATTCAGTGAGGGGCTCTGCATTATGAGTATCCCCGAGTGAGGAAGGGTGTTCATCGCTGCTTGAGTTACGGGGGATTAATCCCTAATCTAAACCGATGTCAGAGGCGTGAACTCTATCTGCATTCCAATGGTGATCTGCAATGGTGTCCCAAACAACCTCGCTTTTTAATCAAGGGTGTAGAACACCACTTCAGTTTCTAACATAAAATATTTTTGCTTTTGATCTTTCAAATTCAGAAGCATGAGAGACCTCTCTTATTTGTGAATTTAATTAATGGTCATTTATGCTGGATTTACACAAGAATGGGAAACATATTTTGTTTGGGTCTGGTTAAAGAGTGTTGACCATTTTGGATAAAGAATGTCATGGCAATTTTCTCCCCCTCAATAACACTGCTGGAGAAAAAAACTGGATTCATTCAGAAGGGTTCAGAGTGCTAACAATCAATTATCTATGCTTGAACAAACTAACATCATATTAGAGATTTAATGTATGACAAATAGAGGAAATATAATTCAATTCTAGAGGTAACACGAGAAGCAGAGTGATGAGAAAAATACACGTTTTTCTAAAAATGGCTGTTTAATGAGAACATGTTTTCTTCCCATCACTGCAATAAAAAGAAATGTCTTCCTACCATCATTTAAGCAAGAATTACTTGATCTTTACTGTTACTAGTGGGTCTCCATTAGAATCAACACCACAGACAAAGAGCACAGAAGTAAAAAAGTAAAAGTGCAGGTCAATAAAAACCTCCAAGTTCATTGTATTTTAGATAAAAGCACTTGATTGGAATGTGAGATTTCGCAACCAAATTTTGAGCAAAGAATCGTCAGGATAGGATTTGGGCTTCTGAGGCTGGAGAAAAGGGCATATGGCATTGTCTAAATGATTGAATGTTCATATGCACTGCCCGCATCCCACAATCCATTCAATGAACAGTGAACAGATGTAAACAGAATATTGCCTTTAGAAAAAAAAAAAAGGAGCTGGTCATTTTTACCAGATGGTTATCCCCCACTCATCCAGGCTACATCCTGTCTTACTGCTTTTGGAGTCTTGTCACCATGCAGGGCTGTGAGGAGCTAATTTAACTGAACTAAGTTCTGTATATGCAGATAGAAAGCTAGAACGAAACCTTGTACACAGGTGTGACTGCTGAGTCAGGGGCTTACTGGCAGTAGTTACTAAACTTCTGCTCTAACTAGCCTGAATTAGATTGAATCTAGTGAAGACAAAATGTGCTGCTGTGCTCACCTCGAAAGCTGACTCAGTTTTGTCTGTGACTTCATTGATTTTCCTGGTCTCTGACCGTTCTTTTAGACCAGTTGTTTTATGCACTTAGAGCCTAGTCCTGGCTTGAGATATGTGCTTAACTTGAATTTCTGAAGTCAATATTGAAAGTTTTTTCCCACTACACACATCCCGGTTTGGGTGACTTAAAGGGAACCCCACCTGTTAAGACACTTAGGCCTTAAAATGGTCTAAATGCCTTCAATTATATAAACGTCATAAAAACCGTATAAAAGATTTTAGTTATTTAAAATAAAATAAAACTCGACTCGTAGGTCGCCATTGTTATTACCGTCACAGTGCAGTCTGGGTAGTGACGTCAAATGGTTGCACGGGTCTCCTGTCCATGGCTCTTGTCCATTGAGCGGCATTGAAAATGTCTTCTGTTTTGCCTTTTCGATTCGAGCCAGAGCGGGATACTACTCAGCAGGAAAGCACCAAGGACAGCCTCATCAAATAAATAAAAACGAACGATGAAGATCGGGGGCCAGAGGAGACGAGAGTAGTGTATAAGAGATGGTGTCTGTGGAGCAACTGCTCGCCTATGCTAACTAAGACGGAAAAGTTTCAGAGCTAGAGCTCCACTTTCTAGCAGCAGCTGTTTGAAGTCACTTGACCATACGGATCAAACTATCGCTTTTGGTGAAACTAAAATGTATACATGACCGTCATTCATTTAAACGGCGTAACGTAATAATTGATCCACACCCTTAAATCTTAAATTGGTGATAAAACCTCCTTTAAATGCATATTCATTAATGATAATACATGCGGATACGATACATTTAAAGGAGGTTTTACGATACATTTTCAATGCCGCTTAATGGACAAGAGCCATGGAAAAGAAACCCGTGCAACCATTTGACGTCACTACCCAGAGTTCACTGTGGCGGTAATAACAATGGTGACCTACGAGTCGATATTTATTTTATTTTATTTTAAATAACTAAAATCTTTTATACGGTTTTTATGACATGTTTATATAATTGAAGGCATTTAGACCATTTTAAGGCCTAACAGGAGGGGTTCCCTTTAAGTGATAGGTGACAGGTGCACGCATGGGGAGTCTCACTGAAAAGAAGGTGTGTCCCTTTGAATTCTGAGTTCAAAAGCAATGATGGGATAAATGGGGCAAAGGAATACAATTTATCAGAATATGAAATTACAGCTCATGGCTTTAAAAAATGGCTTATTGGATTTTATTTTAATGATAGAAGTCACCAAATGTGTTGAGATTTAAATATTTATGCCATTTTAATTTCTATTCATATTATTCATTGAACCCAAACGTGTAAACTCCCATGACATTGGCGAAATAAATTTAATCAGTATTGCTCATAAAAAACCATTGCTGTCCACTAAAAACCCATTGAGCAGTAATTTCATATGCTGACTGAAATGTTTTGCCTGTTCATTCCACCTACATCTCAAACCAGGATTCACATAATTCAGAATTCAAAGGGGCACACATTCTTTTCAGTCAGACTCCAAATCTATCACATCCTCATGCCAGGATGTGCATGGGGGCAACACATTTCGATTGTGTGAAAATTGAAGTGCTCGTATCTCAATTCAGGATTAGGCCCCTGTAAGTCTCTGTCGATTAGAGCATCTGAAAATGCGTAAATGTGAATGTAAAAAAATTAAAATGACTGTGAGGAACTGCCGAAAGCAGTGTGACAAGGGACCTAAAGTTCAGATAAATCTCCAAAGTGTGAATGCCCAAGTCCATGAGGTGCTTTATGGGCAACTATAAGCATGACCTTTAAGTTCAGGCTAAATATAACTGGGAGCCAGTACAGTGACTTAAGAACAGGTGCAATGTGCTGGGGTTAGGATGTGGGTAGGTGCATGCTCTAGGTACTGCAATTTAAAAAAAGTTCAGTTTTACAGAAAACAGCATTTGGCATTACAAAGTTTTTGCCATCATTTCAGGATGCTTATCAGACAAAACTGGTCTCAGTTTTATAACTCTGTGTTAGTGAAATAAGATTTCTTGATCACTGAGTTAATGTGAGCAAAAAGGCAAAGCTCAGGATCAATTTTTTTGCAGTGCTTTACAGTTACAGAAAGTGACTGTTAAAATGGACATCTATGCTGACTCAATTGTGCCTTAAGTAACACTTCTGTCTTTTTCAAATTTATCTTTAAGCAGTTGCTACTTACTCTGATTGTGTGGGCAATTAGCAGAATATCCGTGTCTTACAAGCATGGGAGTGAAATCTAAGGTTGAAACTTGAAGGAAAGGACCATATCCGGTCAAAACCACATAGGCCTAGGCAGGCTTGCAGAATTCCATTCCTTATAGCGTCCACATCTGAAAATAATTTTAAAATGTTACAAATATGACCAAAACTATTCTGGGGCAATGCCTGTTTTGCCATAAGTATTTGAGGATGAGAACCAGCAATTCAGCCCATTTAAGCTCACCATTTACCTACAGTCCTTAATCCAGTGTCCAGGAAAAAACCTTTGCATTACTGGCAGAGGCGTGTGCGCTACGATATATGAGTTTATGGTCCTCTGGGAATGACTGCAGTACTCGGTTTCAGTTACACTTGTTGTAAATTCTGACACACTTTCTCCCCTTCCTGTGAAGCAGGAGAGAAGGTGTCAATCCTTTAGAACTGCCGTTCCTTTTAAGTGCCTGCAATGACAGTTAAATGGCCCCTATTCAGAACTGTATGTGTCAACATGTGTCAGAATTTAATCAGTACCTCTGTACCCAATTCCTGCTTACATTGTATGTAATGTACCTGGCCTGTCTGTTGCCTGTGGTGCCACATAAAGTCACGCTGTAAAACACCCCTCTGGCGAATTCTTCCCTTCATCTTATTATTCATTGCTGTCAAGGCAAACAAAAACCTTTTATGTAACATGGATTCGGATTATTCTTAATGTACCTTATTGAGAGCCGTATTTCAAAGAGTTTCTGACAGCTCTGATTGAGTTGGTTTAAGAGCAAAAGAACAGAATTTTTATGTACACAAGTGGAGTGTGATCCATGGTTTTTAAAAAAAGAGTCAGGCGATGTGTGATGTATCAACACATTGGCACTAAACTTTTAAGTAAGCAGCTCCATTTAGGTGGCTTTCACACCCTTTACCCTTTTTGTGCAGTTTTCCTTTTTGTGTGTTTCATTACATTACATTACATTTATTTGGCAGATGTAATGTAAAGTGATGTACATTAGGGTTTGAGAACTGGACTTATAATTCAGATCACTTGCCCACCTATAGTTCCTTTGCTTTGGTCCAAATCAGGGTTAAACTGTTACTTTGTTGCATTTTTTATTAGATTTATTCGGATTGGTTCCTACTGCCCAATTTCAAACAGACCACAATTTGTAGCTAAATTTGTTTGTCAGTTGTACAGAAAAGAGCCATTTCTGGCTCGAGTCCAGGGATAATCATGTAGAATCAGTCACATTTTGTGCTCTTGTCACTAGTACTATTCCAAGGTGGCAAGTCCAGGGGTTAGAAAAAAAGTCCTGCCATATGGTTCTTCCAGCAATGAACTCAGCCAGCTGATTTCGCTAATTAATTCTACTTCCTGGCCCAATAATTTTGCTAGTTAGCAAATCCAGGTGATTGGATCAAAATAGTGGGGAGGACTTTTAATTTCTGACCCCTAGTTTTGCTCTGATATTTTTTCTTTGGTATATAAGATAGATAAGAACATTTGAGGAAGCTGTCAAGACTTCTTACAGCATATTGCTTTACACAATATTAAACAAGGAAATGCTGCTTCCAGAAAGAGAAGGGACACTCTGATTCATGCCTTCCTTGACTTGTTGACAGGGAATATGTTCCACAGAAAAGGAGTCGGTAACATCAGTCGGGATCTTAAGATGGAGTTCAGGCATACGTAGAGTTGCCATAACAACTGAAAACTGCTCAGTTGTCTTCAGCACAGTATGCGGACACCTTTTGTTCTTCTAGAAGATAAGAAAGGTTTCATTGAACTTCACCTTGTATAAAAATATTTTTTCTGAAAAAGCCTGCTAGCTGTGTGATTTCAAATATTTAGTGTTTGCAGTTGGGCATTCACCAAACAACCAAATTATGGTCCACCTGAAAAGGTCCCTATCTTCGTCAAAATAACTGTTGCAAGAGTCAGATACATGTAACTGAATAGTTTTGTGATCTTTGAGTATTTGAGAAGCTGCTGAATTCTTACTATGTCCATGAGTGTAGCTGTTTCAGTTTTTTTTTTCTTTTACTGGATGCTGACACTTCAGGTTGTACTGTATGGGTTGTCTTAACGGTTCAATTTACTCTATTAGCATTGAGAGGTTTTAGGCTTCACAAACCACAACATCCATGTGACATCAATTACGTGTTCTTATTGATTGTCTGATTTGAACCGACCATTGTGTTCCTTTTGTACTGAGCAGCCTTTCGATTGTTTTATATGATTCAGTGATCGACAACCTCAGTACCACAACACTGCCCATTAAAACCAGTGAATGATGTTTCCCTCTGTGTATTTTTAGCTAAATTTTGGAGCTGTGTATACATTTATGAACAATAGTGCTCAAGGCAATAAAACACAAAGAAAAAACGGTTTGCATCATACTATTCTGTCCGTTTGGCTATGCCATTGTGCTGCTGTATTTTTGTGCATCATCGGATCATGTGGTGAGATTCCCGAAGCTGATCTCCTTTCTTTCTGCCCTCACCCGAGATCAGCTGTAGGTGGTTAGTGTGGGTTCTGCTTTGTTCAGAGCAGAGCTCAGATAACAGGCAGCTCTTTGTCACATTGGTATTTCTGTCCGATCAAAACCCGAGCTTTGAACTGTGGTTGGTCTGTCACAAATGCCAGTGTTGAAGGTTAAAAACTATGCATTTCTCATGTGTGCTATGAATGCTTTCTGTTATAATTCTCAAAATTATCTTGCCACTATCGTATGAAGTGGCTACTATTATTTTTACTGCAGAAAGAAAGAAATAAATATGTAAATGAATGTAAACATTTAATTCTGGCAGATTCAGAGGTACTGTGTGCACTTAACCATTATTACACTTAGCACGTAACAAATTCAAACATAGTCTTTAAGTTTGACTTTGTGTCTTGTTCTTTAATAGCTTAATTGAAAAAATAGAAGGCATATCATAACTATAAATAACCAGTAATTATGAAGCATTCATAGTTCACCTCATTTTTTTAAATAATACTTTAAAATGCACTGAGTATGTGGTTATTGTGGAGCTTATTCTGAATTATGACTTTTTAAAAATGTGTTTATAATGGTTTTGATATGAGTTCCATAGAAATGATTAACAATTGTTCTTCCATAGTGACACCACATCACAATTGGTCAAAATACTGTTGCCTCTTTTTTGACAGGTCAGGTGACATCATTCTGATGGAATGTACATGTTTCCAAATGCTAGTTTTGTGGAGGGACTGCAAATCAATCCCTGGAGTGGGCAGGGTTCATGGTTTAAGAATAACATTTAATTGATAATGCATTTTAGGAGAGAGCAAGAAATGTTGAATTTCAGCCTATTTCAGAGGAAAATGGCTATTATTGGTGGCATTCACAAGAAGGCGTAATGGTAGAATGTGTTCATGTCAAGTGAGACGTATATCACAGGTGCACAGTACACTGATACAGCTCTCAAAACAAACATAAGCACCTTTTTTTGGTCTGTTATTTTTGTAAATCAAGTGTACGCACAAGTGTGTGCTTGCTTGCATTCATGCCTGTTTGTTTTCTGCATGTATGGACACTGTGTCAGTCCATTTCAAAGTTGGACATAGATAGATATAAATAAATAACCAAAATGTATTTCTGTTTTCTGAATATGTACAAATTCCATTAAATTCTGAGTATCATGACTGTGTGCTTTCAAAGACAAAGAAGGGTTATTGCACAGGACTAGATTGCTGGCACCCATCACTAGGATATTTTATTGTGTGTTGGCGTGTGATTAGCCATATGCGAGAAGGTAAATTGCTGTTTTCAGCCTGTGGTGATGAGTTTCCAATCTGTGAAAGTAAAGGTGTGTCTGAGCTTGATAGTGAAAGTTATATTGATCATTAGAACCACAAGACGTGCAACATTCAAAGCCAGCAGCCTCTATACAATTGATTGCTCATGACTTCAAGGCCCTATTTCCCAAAGTAGGATTACAGAGTTAGCTGGATAACTGCACTGAGTAAAACCATCCCAAATTTGGGCTGAAGTAAAAATAACTGTTCCAGGTTTTACTCAGTGCAGTTATCCAGCTAACACAGGAATTCTGCTTCATGAAATACTCCCCAGCTCTGTGTGAAACCACGAATTTGCACAACTTTTGAAAATAAGGAGCCATTACTATTTGTTTTATTCATTTAAAAAAAAAAAAAAGATTAACCATATTATTGAATTATTCTGAGCTCACAGCTTTTTAAGCTTAATGGCTGAAATTAGAGTGCAGTTCACTTGCTTTTAAAATGTATATTCTTATTAATATTTTCATCCATGAGTCATGTAGTAATTAATAGCTTACTGAAAACAGAGGCTCACTCAGTGAGGGCCACTCTTTGCTGTCACCTGTGGTTTGAATTTTTAGCCTCATCTTAAATATAAACAGCTCTTTTGTGAATATTTGTTTCATTTAAATAGAAATGCATACTGATTTGAGCAATAAGCTGTTTCTGCTTTATTTATTTATTTACTGTTGCTTATGATGGAGAGTGTAGAAGCTTGTTTTTGACAGTGGTGACAGTTGGAGCAAAATTATTTATAACTTGCCTACTGAGTGAGCAAACAGGCACAGCTAATTCCACAGGCACAGTTTCATCGGTTCATCAACTGTGTTATCTAATTAAAACAAAGCTGTATTGTCCAAATTAGCAGCGGGGTTCACAATTGAATTTGGAATTGATTAAAGAATTGCTTTAATGAATCTGATATAGTGAGTGACTATTCCCTTTAGAAATGTCTTTTTTTCCCCTAGAAGCAGATGACAAACGAACATCAGGAAGTCAGGGAGAGGTAAGCTGCACTCTGTAATTTCTATATGCAAATGGGAAATGATTCAGACAATGTTAGAGTCAACCAATTGATATTTTTGAGTTTTACATCCTTCCTCTAAACCAAGACTGTATGCTAGTTTAGCTGCATTTTGGTTTCTCGCTATGAAAGGCAGCTTTTATAGTGAGCAACCATCTATAATTTTTTTCCTTTTATAGAGAGCCTTTTCCATTTTCCAAGCAGGCAGTATTTTTTCCTTGATGCATTCTGATGGAGTCCGTCTCGATGTAATTAATATTGATTTCTTGGGGGTGAGGGTTATGGGGGGTGGCTAATAGCCCTGAAATAGCCCCAGTGAAACCTGACCCCTCTCACATGGGTATTTTCCACTCTGCCGTGCCAGGTACCAAACACAGATCTGTCCCCAGCTCAAAGGAAGCAGAGTGTGTACACCCCACCCACTATGAAAGGTACTCTCCCATCATGCATTGCACAGGATGCCTGTGTGTCCACTTCCTGTTTTTTAGTTCCCCAGTTTCATGATTGTGCCTTTTTTGTTTCTCATAGGTAGGCCTTCTTGTTTGTCTTAATTTGTTGGCCACATTTTTCACAAAGTGTATTGTCATAACACCTTGAAGTTATTCTTATGTTATATACCACCTTTCCAAAGCATTTTGAAGCAAATGCAATGCTTTATGAATGATGTCAATGCATGGCATTGTGTCATGTTCATTAATGTCAAATCATGCAATAGCAATGATTTAACAATGGCACGTGATTTAATCTGAACCCCTAAAATGTACACATGCTTTTAAATGGATTTAGGAATGTAAGTCTTTATGACCAAGTGTAACCAACTGTTTTTTCACTTTGTGTATAACACAGAAGTTGCAGTTTACAGCATACACAATCTCATTGTGCAATATGAATTTATTATATTGCATCTATTCCCATATGTGTCAACTGTGTTGCCAATGGTGCATTTTACAGGCATTTTGTGGATGCACTCTTACCCTTAGAAGAGGCCGTTGCATATCGGTACTAAGTGAACAGCTCCATTCCTTGTTAAAGCATTTATTTTCTGCGGAGAACAATGCCCTCATCCACAGAGCAAGAGTAGTTCCTCATTGCAAAGCCTGACAGTAATATCATCCACATGTCACGGACTTCTCAGTCACTAGATGTGGGCCCAGTAGTGCATTTATGGGGTATTCTGGTATTACACCTGAGGCAGCATGTTCCACTTCCATTGACTAAGCATGAACACTTCTCTTATATTTCTCCTGCAGAATGTCAGACACTGGTAGACTCTGTGCCATAATGCCTGAAGTCTTTCCTGGCCATACATGGTGCCTCACACTTTATTAAGTGACTGAACATTGTACATTTTTGTTCACTACCTGTAGTTATTGATACATCTCCTCCATGCCTTTATAAAGTTACCTTAGCACTGTTGTATTCACTCACAAAATCAATATTTTCAGAGAATGTGCAGCTGTCAGGTTGTATATTGTAATTTCATCATTTTAATTCTTAGGTTTTTCTGTAGGGTGTTTCAGTCCATTCACTGCTGTAGTATGGAAACATGCATACACACACACACACACTCCTACAAATACATTGAAAGATAATCACAAGCACAACACACACACACACACAGTTTCTTACACATGCACACACACTGTTTTTTTTTTTTTAACACTGTACACTGTACTGATGTATACTCCTGCCTTCTAAGGTGGTCTTCATTGGTGCTCCTGTATACTAGGTCATGTCAGATGTCCCCAGTGCCATATTCAGAGCATACATCTAATGCAGCTTTATTCTTTTCCTCAGAAATCATTTGAATAGTGTAATAAATTCCCTGGCCATGTTAGTGAAGAAAATATCAGCAATTGGATGCTATCACATTTTTGTAAAATCCTGATAAAAAGAATACTGGTAAACAACACTCATATTTTCTTTTTGTAATGTTTCTAAAGTCATTGATGACTCTCAGAAAGGTTATGAGTTATTGCTAGAAAAGAAATGCTACACTGCATTTGAAAATGCAATGTTGTTTCTAAAAAATAAGACTAAAAGACTGAGAAGTGAAGTGTAAGAACAGTAATTATATCAGAATACTTTATCATGTAAAATTAACATGTGCTACTTGAACTACCTGAGCAGCATTCTTTATTCTATATACATATATATATATATATATATATATATACATATATATATATATATATATGTATATATATATATATATATATATATATATATATATACACACACAGTATCTGTCAAATGTCAGCCTTATCTTCTGAGTTTGTCATTGAAATATGAAGTAGTATATATCATACTCATTCAATAATGTAATCAGGAAGTCTGGAAGCATGAGATGGATGAAGAACATTAGTGTAATGGACGTCATCTGAAGCCAACATTTTGAGTCTTGCACAGACATGTATGCTTCTGCAGCCTTGTCCCTAGTGACAGCAGGAGACTGCACACGGGGAGTGGTTTTAGGAGAGCTGAGGGAGGGGATCATGAAGGCCGCATCACTGACTCATGCAGGGAGGGCTTCCGGGAACAGATTCTATCCAGGCCCTCTCCCTTATCTATGGAGAGATAGCTGCATGTGCTGCTGAAGTGGCTGCAGCCATTCCCTTGTCCTAACGGCAGGTCAGCTCCTGGCCCTTTGCACCAGCTTCTGTGAGTTGGACCCTGACGATGTACAACCCCAATTCCAAAAAAGTTGGGACAATATGGAAAATGCTAATAAAACCAAAAGGAGTGATAATGCAAATTCTATTCTCCCTGTACTATATTGAAAACACTACAACAGAACATTATTTGATGTTTTACTTTGTGAATTTAATTGTTTTTTGAAAATATACACTCATTTCAAATATGATGACTGCAACACGCTCCAAAAAAGTTGGGACAGTCAAGTGTTTACGGCTGTGTAACATCACCATTTCTTCTAATAACACTTATTAAGCGTTTGGGTACTGAATACACAAATTGGTTAAGATTAGCAAGCGGAATTTTTCCCCATTCTTCCATTATGCAGGTCTTCAGCTGCACAATTGTATGGGGCCTTCATTACCGTACTTCATAATGCGGCACACATTCTCAATCGGAGACAGGTCAGGCCTGCTGGCAGGCCAATCTAGCACCCGTACTCTCTGCTTACACAGCTATGCACTTGTAATCCGGGCAGAATGTGGTTTGGCGTTGTCCTGCTGGAAAATGCAGGGACGTCCTGGGAGAGATGGCGTCTGGATGGCAGCATATGTTGCTCCAAAATTTGTACATATATTTCTGCGTTAATGATGCCCTCACAGATGTACAAGTTATCCATGCCATGGGCACTGACACACCCCCATACCAAAACAGACCCTGACTTTTGGACCTGGCACTGATAACAGCTTGGA
This sequence comes from Anguilla anguilla, assembly GCF_013347855.1. Taxonomy (NCBI): domain Eukaryota; kingdom Metazoa; phylum Chordata; class Actinopteri; order Anguilliformes; family Anguillidae; genus Anguilla; species Anguilla anguilla. Next base: position 35,412,659 of record NC_049203.1, on the reverse strand, counting down.
TGGTCCTTTTCCTCTTTGGCCTGGAGGACACGACGGCTGTTTTGTCCAAAAACTATTTGAAATGTTGACTCGTTGGACCACAAAACACGCTTCCACTGTGCCACTGTCCATCTCAGATGAGATCGAGCCCAGAGAAGTCAGCGGCGCTTCTGGACAGTGTTGATATATGGCTTTTGCTTTGCATAATAAAGCCTTAAATTGCATCTGTAGATGTAGCCGCGAATGGTGTTGACTGATAAAGGTTTGCCGAAGTATTCCCGAGCCCATGTCATGATATCCATTACGAACGCATGACGACTTTTAAGACAGTGATGACTGAGGGATCAGAGATCACACATATTTAGAAGTGGTTTTTGGCCTTGCCCTTTACGCACTGAGATTTGACCGGATTCCTTGAATCTTTTAATTATATTATGCACTGTAGAGGGTGAAATCCTACCGATTTGTCTTTGGGGAACATTCTTTTCTCAAAGTGCTGGATTATTCGCCGACGCATCTGTTGACAAATTGGCGGGCCTCGACCCATTCTTGCTCATAAAGGACTACGCCATTCTTGGAGGCTCCTTATATACTATAACACGATTGTCTCACCTGTTTAACATCACCTGTATCACATCACCGTGATATTTCAACTTGTGTTGCAGGCATAAATTTCATAATAAACGTATATCTTCAAAAACAATTAAGTTAATTAGGTAAAACATGAAATACCATGTCTTTATACTGTTTTTGTTTGAATACAAGTAAAAGTAAATTCACAAATTACTGCTTTCTGTGTTTATTTGCATTTAATTTAACTTTTTTGGAATTGGGGTTGTACGATTATAGATCTAGTCCAAATCCAGTGTGATGCTCTTCAAGCCAAATTTCTGGTCAGGTGGTCTTCAGACCAGGTTTGATCAACTAAATGCAACAGTAGACTTGCAGTTCAGTGAATAAACCCTGAGCCAATGAAATGTGACACATGGCTGGGGGGTGGAGGGATCAAGGCATATAAGGAACTAATAAGGCAGTCACTTAGAAGAGTTAATGGCTGACTATTTTGCAACTGGATGATGTTGATAATTGTGATGAGATGATGATGATGATGATGATGATGCATAGCAGTCAACAGAGCATAGGGCAGTAGGTTGGTGCATACACTGCAGTACATACCTGTCCTGAACAACTGGTGGGTGTGTTCTTGCATTATTTATCTATTCTCTTCTCTATTGTATGTTTATTCTTTTCCTCTGAACTCATTTAAATAGTGTAATTTATATCCTGGCCAGGTTAGTGAAGAGAATATAAGCAATTGGATGATAAACAGTACTCATATTGGTAAACACTACCCATGTTTTCTTTTTGAAATGTTACTGAAGTCATTGATGACACTCAGAAAGGTTATGAGTTATCGTCAGAAAAGAAATGCTACACTGCCTTTGAAAATGCAGTTTCTAGTTTCTAAAGGATAACACTGTGAAGTGTAAGAGGAGTAATTATATCAGAATACTTTATAATGTAAAATGAACGTGTGGTACTTGAACTACCTTAGCATCATTCTGAACTATGCCAGAAAATTAACAGATCGTACTATTCCGCAATATGCATTGAAACATGGCAATTGAATCAAACGAGTACCTGTCAGTGCCCAAGCTTTTGCCGCTCAAAGTAAGCAATAGGGAGACATTTGTACAGAAGGGAGTGGAGCAAAGCATTCCTCAGGGCCCCATGTCATGGCAGCACTTGTCCATGGGTGGTGCTGTTGTCTCCCATTCTGAGTGCAGAACTGCAGCTGGTGGTGGAGCAGCACCTTCAGAAGCAGGAGAACCTGGATGTTGGGCTATGTGAAAGCCTCGACCCACTCAGCCCAATCACAGCCCAGCACTACGGCAACGCTGCCCAGTGGGCCAATCACAACTGCCCTGAGCCCAACGGCAATGAGGCTCATGTAAATCTGCTTCTCGGTACTGAGGAGCACCCAGACAGCTGTACTGGGGGTAAGTTCTGAGCGGTGTGGGCATGCTCAACTCACCCTCTTTATAAGATGGCCCCTAGATTCCATAGTTCTCTGGGTTCTTCAAGTAAAGATATTTGCTGTCTTGACCAGGGCTTGTTGGTCTTGGATCCTTAAATTGGCTTTTCACCAAAGACAGGTGCACCAATGACCCCTTCACCTACTTTACAGTGATATAGGTGGAGTCTCCAAGTGTATAGTAGATTTAGCCATAGTCTTTAGCCTTTAGTCATATTTTTGAATATGGACAACATTTCGATCTACACTACATCTCATCAAGGTCCTATGTGCGAAATGGACACCATTTTGAACCACGTTGGATTGCTATAATAAAATTTATTGATGGAGGTCAATGACAATCTAATTTATTATTTGGCTTCTTAAAATTAAAAAAATAATTCTCATATTGGATGTTTCTTCACTGTATTCCTTTTATTAATTCAGTTGTATTGAACATATATTTTGAAATAAAGCCACTTTACCACTGATATCTGTGGCACCAATGAAAGTTTTTTTTGACCCAGAAACATGAATTTAGTTCGTTTTGAATGCATTACAGAAGGCCGTGTCCGAATCAGCACCCTTGCCTAATATTGACTATAGATACATGTTACAAACACTGGATGAGAAAGTTATTAAGTATGCAAATTTTCTCTAAATGTAGTGTCCTTAAATCCCAGGATGATATATTTATTTCTGAGTTTTCTTTTTTTGCTGAGTATATTCAGGAGCATACTTTTCAAGATGTAACAAGCAGAAACCAAGATTCATTAATATGATGTGGAGCGTTGCTTTAAAAACAAGTTGCAGCTTCGCTGACATTTTCCTTCAACAACAACGACATGTGAGCATGGTGCAAGATCGTAAAGTCTTACGACACTTCAGTATGGTCGGAAAATAGTATGAAGGATATTTTTTGCATACTGCCCTTTGCGTACTAAAAATATGCACGAAACAATCTTCAGCATGCTTAGATAATTTGAGAACGTTAGGAGATCATTAGGAGGCTGATTTGGACACCACCCTAGTTTGTAGTTCAAGCAAGCTAGAAAGAGGTCCAGCTGCACCTCTCAAAAATTATTTGAATGCATGCAATCTGACAAATAATAACCAAACCAAATTACCGAATCATGAATTGGCTTGGTGTCGTGTCTGACTCTGTGGAACTGATAGGCCAAGTGCTAATTGTTTGGATTCCACCTGCATGTGTGGAACATCTTGTCTACTCAGCTAGTTGTGAAGCCTTTTTCTGGACATGTACTGGAGCAAATATATTCTATGATTGACTTTATACTAATGGTTTTGTAAACTAAGGTTGCCTAACATGCATCATCTCTCTCTCTCTCACTCTTTCTCTCTCTCTCTCTCTCTCACACACACTCTCTCTTGCTCTCTTTCTGAACATTTTGATAATTTTCCATTATAATTATTATTTGTTTTTTAAATTATTTTTATTGTTTTTCTTCATTTTCCTTATTATTATTATTATTATTATTATTATTATTATTATTAATATTAATACAGGAGAGCAGTCAGAGAGTCCGCAGGAAGCCCTACCGAGTCCTTCGTCTGTCTCTCGATAGTCTTGCATATCCAGGCCAGTCTGTTGTTGCTGACATCCACTCCCTGACCAAACTCCTCACTGCAGTCACATCTATTGGACCAGTTCTTCAACATTCACATTTCTGCTGTACATCTGGTTTCCAGTTACTCAAATCAGACTTCTATCATTTTTGTTTTAATGAAATAAGATATAACAATCACATTTTCTTTAGCACGGCTCGATGACATACTTAATTTCATTCTTGAATATAGTTTTCCAGATCTAAAATACAATTTTTTTCTGTGGTATATCAAAGAGTAGCCTTGCGGTGCATTTTGTCTGTATATGGAATGTTGTTCTTCTGTGAAACTAAATGTAATAAAACTGAAAACATTATTTTAAAAATACGTATCTATATACTGACATTGATTGCTAAATTATAGGAACGAACCTTTATTTAATTACCTGATCCATTTTCCCTGAGTGGTTTTCACTAAAGATTGCAGGTTGAAAAATGAATGTGGCAAGTGATACGTGATTACAGTGGCATAAAAGCATTTGTTTAAGAAGCTGAGCACCCAGATGTTTCATTCTAAAAGGTCAAACTACCCTCATTGTTGTCCTCCTAACAAAATTCACATACAACACATGTATACACCATCCCTATACTGAAGAATGGAAAGAAAGAAAAGCAAAAATAAGCACAGAAGCTCAGTTGCTGCTTTGGAGTTGAGCTCTTCCAAATTTACTTTAATATGATGACATGGTTGTTTTCTTACAACCACATTGACATGCCCTCGCATGGTGCTTTCAAGGAGATACTCTATACATTTAAAGATATAATATGAACTGAAAGCATCCTCTACATATGCAGTCATCCAGGACGAAAGATAGAGTTCCTGGCTACTTGTGTTTCACAGGGCTTGTGTGCTAATCCGCACACTCCTGAATTGATGGAGGATATTAATACAATGAATTGAACATTCCTAATTTTGGAATAAATTATAAGTAAGGTATAGATTTTCATATGAATGAGAGTGCTTGGACCGTATTAATGCCCTCTGAACAAACTTTTTATATTTATGCATTTAAAAAGTTTTATTTCAGTCAAAATAAAATGTTTATATTAGGAGTAGTAATATGGCGCAAGTGCTGCACGTAATTAACAGTGATGTGTGTGTGTGTGTGTGTGTGTGTATGTTTGTGCATGTCTAAACCTTTCTAAGAACGAAAAATTGCCACTAAAGCACTATGAGTTTTTATTGTAAATCGGTTATGTAATGTATCTATAGTCCTATGGCATTGACTAAAATAATTACTAATGATTCTGTTGAACTGAAAAGCAGTTGCTGAATCAGTGTAGGAGGAAATTATTCCTCTTAGCTGATTTATTCCTGGCTGCCATGTTTTTGAAACACCTTTCCCTTCACAGTTTAAAGTCCATTCTGCAATGTGTGAGGGGAAAATGGCTGTCAATCTCTATCACTCATGAGAAGATTGTATGCATATATGCATGCTCTTAGCTTAAAGGTTCATGGTTCAATTAGCTCTAGTTTATAAATGTATTAAGATAGCAACAGCATTGACATTTTGTCTTGTTCAGAATGGTGGGTATCACTATTCTGACAAGATCTCAAGCCAACAGGATGTGTCTGGAATTAATTACAATAATTTGAATGAGCACATCCATATAGGTCAGTTTGACTGGTATGCCATTTAGTCATCTTTTGACAAAATATCAGACCTGCAAACATTCTTATAAATTTGGTAGATATTCATAGAAATATTATGCATATGTAATGGCCTAACAGCCCTATTGAGTGTTCCAATGCTATCGTGGTGGAGTCTTGATGTGGCTTGCAATGTGAATAACAAGTTATGTTGTGACAACTCACTCCACTTTATTATTATAATTTTTGGTGAAAATCAATGGCAAATGAAAATTCTGCTTACTGCCAATGAATAGAGCTGTGATTTTTTATTTTTTATTTTTTTGGAATGCAATTTAGTTGCATGTCAATACGTCAAACAGTCATTTAACTATTTAGCAAAATATTTGAATATACTGTATGTTGAAAAATCCAATATGATGGACTTTATGAGTCCTTGAGGCAAATTTGCTCCTTCTGAGGAGATGCATGTATGTATCAAATTTAAATGAGTAATTAAAAACTAGAGGAAACTGACAGGGCATCTTCACATCAGTGGTGCATGATCCCTTTAAAAGAAATTGAAAAAGGGTGTCATCACAGGCAGCCTGTGGAGGCTTCTCAAATGCCCCAGGCTCCCTTGCAGCTAATTTCCAATTAACTACAGAATCCAGATAACATCAATATCTGTGACATAGAAAAGACCTGTGTCAAATACATATCTGAAATGCTTAAACACTTCATAGACCATGGGCTTGTATCACAACGCAGTACTACTGAGTTAATTGGCTAACTAACTGTATTAAACTAATTGCACTGAATAAAATTCAGAGCCTTCCCAAATCTGCAACATGGACTGAAGTACAAAGAGCTGGACCATGATCAAATCAGCAGACCTGCATACTAATAAATATTCTAGTTGAGTATACTTTTTTTTAAAAGCTGTTAAGTACACAAAATTTCTGAAAAATACCTGGATGAAATAGTTATTTCTGTGTTTTCGCTAAGTATGGCTGTGTCCGAGTCAGCTTTATAAATATTGTGTCCTCAATATACAGTGTATGCACTGTCTACTAAGCATACCACATACTGTTCAGTGTTATGTTTTAGTACGTGATGGGCAGTATGCAAAAAATGTCCTCCACACTGTTTTCCTACTGTACTGTGGAAGTGTTGTAAGATGTTCCATACTTGCTCAGGTGTCGTTGTCATTGAAGGAAAACGTCATTGAAGCTGTGCCTCATTTTTAAAGTGAGGCTGCACGTCATATTTATGGGCCCAAAATGTTTGTTTGCTTCCTGAAACATACGCTCCGAAATATGCTCTACAAAGCTCCGGAAATAAGTATATCATCCTAGGATTTTAAGTACACTATATATTTAGGAAAAATTTTGTCTACTTTACAACTTTCTCATCCAGTGTACTGAACAAATGTACTCCATAGTAGGCAGGTGCGCTGATTTGGACGCCACCAATATTCAGGAGCATAAATGAACACTTTGGTTCCTTATATGTGACAAACAGCTTGACTTTGTATTTCATCAGTAAACAAACACAGATGGCAGCAAGAAATTTGAATTTGAAATGCAGTTAAACTGACATCACACTGTATACAGAATAGCTTCGGCTAATTGTCACCCCTAACTGAATTGGAGTGTAAAGTACACAGGTGTGGGTTGATTTATGACACTCCTATGACTATTCTTAGTGGACAATACATACTTTGAGGACACAGTAGTTAGGAGTCTGATTTGGACACTGCCCTGTTCTGGGTTTTTCTCAGAGGTGGAACATCCAGGTTCAGAAAGTTAAAAGTTCTCCCCTAGAATTTTGTTCCAATCACCTGTATTTGCTAATTAGCACAGTTCTCCTGCCCGGAGGTAGAACTAATCAGTGTAATCAGCTGGCTGAGTTTATGGGTGGAAGAAACTCATGGCAGAACTTTTACTTTCTGGCCCTTGGACTTTTCACCTCTGGTTTTACTCAGTGCAGTTATCAATCTAACTTACTAATCCTGTTTCGTGATACAAGCCCCAGAAAATTTTCAAAAGATCCCCAAAATCCCTGAAAGTATACAAAACAGACTGAAAAATGTTGTCCCAAATAGAGGTGTATTTAGGTGTCTCTTGTCTACAATGCACATCATTTATTTCTCTCGAAAGGGTTTAAGCATTTTAAATAAGAATTTGACCCAGGCATGACTGTGACCTATTATCTTGTGTACTGTATGTGATCTTCTTTGTATATACCTAGAAGAGTTGTTTCCTGTTTATATATGTATAATTAAGATTTTTGAATACAGTTTTGCATTAGAGGGGGTGTGGTATTTGTAATATAGCAGAGTTGGTTATCATAATTTGAATGATATTGCAAATTTGATTAAAGGAAGTTTGGTAACACATTAAAGTGTGCCTGGAATGGCTTTAAAATATATATATATAGTTGGTTGTTCTTGGCATACATACATGTTGTGTGTCATTGTTTGGTGAGTTTTACAAATGTATTCATCTTTTTAAATATAAGCAACTTATGTAGGTGAGACAATGATACCATCTGTTTATTATTGTGTTGCTAGGCAAGAAGGAAGCATGAATAGCACTCAAAACCGTCAGCCAATGAACAAACGAGATGAATGCCAATCATTACATTCACTAAGCAGGGTATACAGTGACATATTTTCACTGATATATTTATTTATAGGCAGCCACTTATTATTGAACAGATGGTATCCTCATCTTACCTGAAAAGGTGGTTACCTGCTTTTTTGGATAGTTTATGCTTCAGCGCTATTTATGGAGCTATCAATGTAATGTCTTCTTCATTTTTAGTCTTTATATTTACAATACAAACTAATCTACAATTGGATATGCAGTATATGGTGAATAACAATTAGGCTATGAATTGATTGTTTTATGAGAACTTTTCAATGACATTGAACAGCATGCAATTAAAATGCATGCAGGACAAATTATGGCAAATTAGAAACCATGTGAATATATGAAAAATATGATTAGTTCCCTGTGTGGTGTCCGATGTTTCCTGCAAAAATGGCATGAATTTCAACAGTTCATGTGTAAGACTTACAGTCAGATGTATGGTACGTAAATCTATATCAGCGGCCAGGGGTGTAGGAAGCACCTGTGGTAGTTTCCTGTAATTATGATTGTGTTCCTGCGATACGGTACTGTGGTATTCCCGTGGTACTCTGAGGTGTGGTTTTTTGATAGATTTACCACGAGTTCTGTGGTACTGTACCACGTTTCTGTGGCAATGGTGTGGTATTACTGTGGTATTTATATAATATTTCAGTAGTATTTATGTGCTTTTCCTGTGGTAATCCTGTGGGAGCCTTGTGCTTTTCCTGTTGTATTCTATTCATATGGCAATTTTTCATATTCTTTTTGTCAAGCCACAGTAATTTCTGTAGTCATTTTGTAATAGTCCTGTGGTAAAATGTCCAGTGACCATTGATTTTGTGTGGATTTTACATGCCAACCTTATGATACCACATCCCAAGGTGAACACAATTAAAGTCTTCAACCAGTATTACAGCTAGTCTCTGGTATTGCAAGATAATTTTTTAAGCAGACCATCTGACAAGTACAAACTAGCAGGAGCACTATATGAAACACTAAAGTGGACAGGAAAATCCTTTAAGTTCATAAAACTACCTACATTAATTACACTAACAAACACATTGTAGTCGTAACGTAAAAACAATGAAAAGTCTAAATCTCTAGAGTTCACAGAGAATGATGCAACGACAAAAATCCTCCAGTGAACTGCAATTCTGAGGAAAAAAAACATCTTGTTAATTAGAGGGGTCAGGGGAGAATGGGCTGACTTGTTCAAATTAACAGGAAGGCCACACATGCTTAAATTACAGCTGTTTACAATAATGATGTGCAGAGAGGCATCTCTGAATGCAAAAAAGAGAATGTAAAATCTTGAAGCAGAGACCACTCCCAGTTCCACTCCAGTCAGCTAAGAACAAGAGGATGAGGCAACATTGTTCTTGTGATCATCAAAACTGGATGACTGAAGATTGGAAAAAACATTGCCATAAACATTTATGCCATTTGGCATAAACAGCATGAATCCATGGGATCCATCCAGTCTTGTGTCAATGGTGCAGTCGCTGTTGGTGGTGTAATGGTGTGGGGCATGTTTTTTTGGCACACATTAGGCCCCTTAATACCAAATGAACATCACTTGAGTAGCACAGCACATTTTAGGTCAGGCTATTTCTGACCATATGCATCCCTTTATGGCCAAAGTCCATACTTCCAACAGGATAATGTCACAAACCACACATAATCTCTAGCTGATTCCATGAACACAACTGTGACTTATGTTTACTTCAATGGCCAACACAGTCCCTAGATCTCTGTCCAATAGAGCACCTTTGGGATGACATGGAATGGGTGGTTCGCAGCATGAATGTGTCACCAAAAACTCTGCAGGAACTGTGTTATGTAACCGGTGTACCTGACCCGGAATCCCTGAGTTCTTAGGACATTGTTGAATCCATGCCAAATATAATTCTGGAAGTTCTGGAAGGTAAAACCCAGTGCTAGATAGGTGTGCATGTACATGGTGTATATATGTATATATATATATATATATATACATATATATGAGGGGCCAAACAGGAAATATTTAATGAAGTCTGATATATATACATCTTTCTTGATAGATATACATTGAACTGTGATATATATACATCATTCTTGATATATATATATATATATACATCAAAACCGATATATATACATAATTTCTGATATATATACATTGAAACCGATATATATATTATTCGGAACAGGCATATATTTGGGCATTCCATTGGGTCTTTATTAAGACATAATCAGTGCAATCCAGATTAATTTTTAATTGGATTGAGACTGAAAATTATATTATTATATTCTGTAAGAATTTTGATGTGAATATAACAAGTGAGACAGTGAAATGCTCTCCGATTTTAATACAGGCGCATATTTGGTCCGCTTCTTATGGGTCTTCCTGGGGTTTGCCCGGGTTTGTTAATGTGAGCCGTGCTGTTTCTGAACGAACTTTTAAAATTTCAGCTACTGTATGCTCTGTGGTGAACGTGCTTCGCCCTTATTTTTTAATGGTACGCAATGGCTGACAGAGCCAGAGAACTTGTCCAAACACTTTTAGACTGTGACACATTTATTGAAACACTTGCAAACGCATGTGGTAGACCTGGCACTACAAATGCTCCACCACGAGACAGCCATGCCCAAACACGCCACCAAACCACTGAGGATGTACGACGCTGAAGTTGGCTCCCGATTCGCAGCTCCCGATTTGAAATTACATATTGGACAGCCATGAAGTTCCTCTCTAACTCCAGGCAGGAAAGCTGCTTGATGGTCTCAACAAAGGTTACACAAACAACAAAAAATTAAAAGTCAAGTCAAAGCATTCAACCAACCAATCTGCATGTGTGGCCTACACCAAGAGAATGGTACAGGCCTGAATGCTTGACCTCTACAGTGAAGGGGTTCGGTGGCTCTGTTATGCTGTGGGGGGAATTTTTCTGGTCTGGGTCACTTGTCCCCTAAGAGGGAAGAATCACTGCAAATCAGTACAAAGTTATTCTAAATGATCTCCTTTATCCTATGATGAAACATTTCTATCCTGATGGGAGTGGTGTCTTCCAGGATGACAATGCCCTCATGCACAGGGCACGAGGGGTCACTGAATGGTTTGAGTATGTAAATGATGTGAATCATATGCTATGGCCTTCGCGGTCACCAGATCTCAACGCAGATGAACACCTATGGGAGATTTAGGACCGACGTGTTAGATAGCGATCTCCACCACCATCATTAAAACACCAAATGAGGGAAGAAGAATGGTGTTCCCTCCAGTAGAGTTCCAGAGACTTGCAGAGTCTATGCCATTGAAGCTGTTCTGGTGGCTCGTGGTGGCCCAACACCATACTAAGACACTTTATATTGGTTTCTCCTTTAATTTGTCACCTGTGTGTGTGTATGTGTGTGTGTGTGTGTATATATATATATATATATATATATATATATATACACTATATTTTTTATGATTTAGGCAAGGCCCTTAATTCCAGTGAAGGCAAATTTTAATGCTACAGCCTACAATCATATTCTTGACGATGCTGTGCTTCACCAGCAGTTTGGGGAAGGCCCTTTCCTGTTTCAGCATGACAATGTCCCTGAGCACACAGTGAGGTCCATATTGAAATGTTTTTGTGAAAAACAGTGTGGAAGAACTTGACTGGCCTGCAGAGAGCCCTGACCTCAGCCCCATCCAACACATTTGGGGTCAATAGGAAAGCCAACTGTAAGCCAGGCCTAATCGCCCAATCAATAATTTTTGCCCGACCTCACTAATGTTCTTCTGGCTGAAAGAGAGCAATTTCCTGCAGCAGTGCTCTGTGATCTAGTATAAAGCCTTACTTGAAGAGTGGAGGATGTTATAGCAGCAAAGGGTGGACCAACCCCATATTAATGCCCATAATTTTTAAAGAGGTGTTGGATGTCAGGTTTCTACATACTTTTGGCCATGAAGTATATTTTCAAACCTAATAATTACTGCACCAATGACTACAAAAATGCTCAGCTAGATGCAATGTGTTCCAACTAAGACAAAGCCCTGATTAAAGTGCTTTTTAGCTGCATATTTAACGTTGGCTATCAGTTTTGTGAATCAACCATTATAACCTGTTGCTATGGTTACATCTAGCAGTAGCCGATTCAGTCTGGCTCACAGTTGGCTTTCCTATTGATCTGCCAAAGCGACTTCACATAACCAGTCCACTAATCATCATCTGTGCGACGTTGCCAACCATGCTCTTTTAAGTTCTTGGGGAAGGCTGTTTTAGTTTGCCTGATTTGCATTGTGTGCTGCACTCGCAAATGGACTGAACATTTATACGTATGCAGGATGTTGCACAGGTTGTGCAGGCGGCATTATCAGATTTCTGTCTTTCTCTATGCCATTTTTTCTGACAATGTAAATAATTTGATAGATTATTTGATACATTAGATCCATATGTGTCAGCAGAGGGTTTGGATGGGTAGAGTAGTGGGGGGGTGTTGGGGTGGATGTGGGGTACTGTAGCTCTTTTTCAACCTTGTTCAGTTGGGATGCCTCATCTGCACCCCACGCTCTGTGTAAGACATATTTATTACAAATTTCTTATGTATGCATTTAGTCATGCATCTAAAAACAAAATGTTTGTGATGTATTTAATTCACTATTACATTCCAACCTGGCTGTCTAGGGGTATGGCAGATGGGGTGCGCAACATTAAATAGAAAAAGTGAATGTCCAGGGAAAGGAAAGAATGATGAATTTCGATGAGCGGTGTGACAAGAATAAACAATTCACAAAAAAGTACAGTGGAAAAAGTGTTTACTTAATAATAGTGATAACTAGTGGCAACAGTGTAGATAAGTCACAGGCTATAAATAGTATGTACAATATTTACAAACGCACACAACCAAGGATTGGGAACCTGAGTGTTGCCAAATAAAGTAACAAAACTCAACAAAACTAGCTTTAACCAAAAAGTTGTGGAACACTACCTACCTAGAGACATTCAAATCAATTGCCTACCTAACTACTCTAGCTAACAAACATAAATACAGAAGGTGGCAACCACTCCTAGTGTAGTGTGTCTATGCAGTAAGACCCAGTAATTCTATGTGGGGAGTACAGGCCTCTGTTTTACCTGTCTCACTGCTTCAGTGCAGCGGACAAATGAAAAGGTAAAAACAGGGTAAAACAAGGGAAACAGGTACACTACTTACAATTCACTATCAGGGATTAACACAAAGTAACAATACAGATAACCAACGATTTAACACAGTAAGGGAAAATAGCGGAGAGAAATGGCAACAACAGAATACAGGATGGCCGGCAGGCAATTGAAATCGGGCGTCGTCATTGGATTGGTGGAAGGTAGGCAGGGACCAGCAGGATGATTATGAAGGGGATAGGAATGGTGAATGGCAGTGGTTTCTGGAGAGAGCTAGAGAGGGAGAGAGTAAGAGAGAGAGACACGCACGCACAGGAACACACAGGGACGTAACATTCACACATTCAAATATCATAGTGTTAAATAAGGTTTAATTAGGTTGATTAAACTTAATACTTTTATTATTGTGCTCTCTTGAGGTTATCTACTATTATCCTATTACTCACTAGGAGATTTGTCATATACATACAGAACAAGAAAGAAACAACAAAGCCAGCTCTTGCAGGTGAGAATGGATGAGGCTAGGCTGTGTCTACATCTTTAAAATTCATAGCTGGCTCTTTTCCACAAACTATAATAGTTATTGTGGGGGTGGGTGGGAGGCTGGGAGCAAATGTGTCCTCCCTATGTCAAACTCAGTCTTATGCCCCTGTGAGCAGCTAGGGAAAGAACTGGGTAAACTGTGGGTTTTTCTTTGTTATCCGATAGTCGCATTTACATTTTAGGCATTTAGCAGATGCTGTCTTATCCAGCGCGTCTTCTGTCTCCCTGGAGTGTTCATGCCACTATGGGGAGAACAGGGGTACACTGGTGGGTGTCCGGGGCCCTCTCGTTGTCAGGCTTCTCCCGCTGATGACGGATCTCTGATGGTATGGCTCCCGCAGGCAGGGAGTGGGCAGAGGCCCACGGAGCACGGGATGAGAGGGGAGGTGACCGCCGCACCCCACACTCGCAGCCCCACTCAGACAGGTGCTCCGAAACGCGGTCAGGAAACCCGCCCAGGCGCAAAGACACTCCCTATCAGCACTCACATCCCTTCAATCCAGGTAGGGCTCTACCCAGACTCTTCCACCTCCAGCTCATATTGTTCTGGTTCTGGAACCAAACTATCATCTATTTGTAAAAAAAAAAAAAAAAAAAATGCATATCCTCTTTACATAAAATTGAGAATAAGTTGCCTCAAAATGGTGCCACTAATAATGTGAATGCTCATGACCTCACACAGTTACATTCTGGCACCGCTGTTGTGTTGATCCACTTACATAATAGGTCAAAGTGTCACGCTGAGCAACCACCACAGAGACGACAATTACTCAGAATAGGATTAAATATTCTTAAGGGCGAAGACAACAGTGTCTGTTAATTCATACACCAGACCGTTACAGTGTTAGAAATCCCTGGAAGTGCTCACATAATAATACTGAACCTAATTGCATTGGTCAGATTCACATCACAGCACACAGCTTTCCAAATGTGAATAACCATTAAGGTAATATATCACACTTCATTACTCTAAAATGACTACTAATAGGCTGTAAATACTGTTCATCAGTCTATTCCTGCTCTTTGAGCAGACATTCAGTGTTTTTTCAAATTTTATGTTGAGAAATAAACATATTCCTCTTGCTACTTCAAGTGTCTAGAAGTATCACCACAACCGTTAAGGGGGGGGGGGAAGGCATACCAAGATAGACTGACAAGTAATGGAAATTCATTCATGGATGTTTTTACATGGGTTAGATATGTGATATACATAATGACACCGCATCTGTGGGAGCTCAAATGCAGCCTTGTCTGTTCAGATGCCAGCATTCTGGCTCAGACGTCAGAACATCACAAGGCATGATGCTGTGGTCAGTCAGCTGACCGGGGGGTGGATCCTGGTATCAGGTCAGGGCTGGGATCATAAGCAGACCGGATGTGATTGGAGCAAATGTCAACAGCGAGAACACCGCCTACAAATGCACTGTGTATAAGGACATTTAGAGAGAGTGGGTTTAGTCCAGTAGCTCTAGCCAGCAGCTTTGCCATTCAGAGCCATTCGGTCCTTTAGTGCAACTCCGCTGCGCCTCAGGGGGAAAGAACGCCTGCCACCTGATCTCTGTGAGTCCAGATGGTCAGGTGGAAGGCCAGCTGTCAGCTGACCTGGAGTCAACCAGTCAGACAGCGCATATTACGAGGTCAAGTTTTGACATGTCATATATCAGAGGGGTCATGTGGTCACGGATCAAAGGATTGAATGACTGTTTCCTGCCAGTTTCCTCATGGTTCAACACTACAGGGACTACACAAAAGGGAGAAAGGGTGTGTGCATGGGGGGGGAGGTGGTGCTTTCAGTTTCCCTACTAACTGAAAATGAAAAACCAAAGCAAAAAGGGAAGGTGATTCAAAGTAAATCTGGACCAGATTTAAAAATCCAATCAGTGATAAAATCTGCCCTTTCTGCTTTCTCCTTTTTCATGAGTCACTAATGTGAAAATGAAAAGGCAACTGCAGTGCATTTAACTTAGCCAATTCATTTTCATTTGGTACAAAATAAGCTTGTATACACAAGACCCGTTGACAGGTGTATCTTTGCAGGGACGAAGCTGCTAAGGACCCAGAGAGAATCATTCCCTGAAGAGGAAGAAGGTGTGGAAGAGCAGGAAAAAGACACAAATCCGTAGAGAGGGCTCAGGGGCCCATTTCAGATTTGGGGATTCAGCTTCAGGTACATGAGTGGAAAAGGAAACTGGGGGAGAGAGGGGGTCTCAGAGGGGCTCATTATCAATACATGTCTTGGTTATGAAACCATACCCTTGTCTCTGTTTCCTGGTATCCAGCATCATGATTCACAATCATGTGAATTATTCATTCTTCTAAAGCAGGGGTCTTCAATCTTTTTTGATCCAGGGGCCCCCACTCAGGCTCAAATATATTCAGGGAAGCCCCTTTATGAGTAAAATTACTGTTATTATTATTATTATTATTATTATTATTATTATTATTATTATTATTATCATTTATTTTTATTTAAAAAAATATTTTGAAATATTTCCCCATATATATTATGTAATAATTTCATATCAAGTCTGGCCCTACTGTACCTTCAGGGACCCCCAGGGGTCTGTGGAGCCCCTGATGAAAACCAAGGTTGTTAGAGAGCTAATCTGCATTATTGCAATTGATCATTTAAAATAATGGGCAGGCAATAGATTAGACTATCAACAGTAATATATTTTCAGTTTAAGTAATAATAGAATACCACAAAGGAAAGCCTGGAGCCAAACTCAATAAAATGTAATAAAATGGCCTTAATTGCATTATTCAAACCTCTCCAATTTAATTTTCAGTCAAGTCTGTGGAAAAAAAGAATGGTCTTTTCTAGAGGGAACGCTGGCAGTGATTTCTTATAAATGCATGTGGAAAATGCTTTTCATAGGCAGTCAATACAACTGAGCAAGGCTCAATTCTGTCTCTAATCAGGGTCCTGAACACAACTGACCACTACAGAGAAGATATCACTTGCTGGAACATTAATGGTTTTGGCATAGCCCGTAATGTGCATTAGAAAGAAATTGAATAAAACAGAGTGCTATGTAGCACTTTAGATGGCTGAGAAGGAGCTTTGGGATTCAGTTAATGTGCTCCCCCCACCAGACAAAAGCTTGGAAAGTTTTGAAGTTCCTTCCTGAAACTAGCCCCTTCTCACTGGAAAATACAGGAGACACCAGGAATGGGACTTTTACTACATTCATTAATTTGTATATGACATTTAAGATAAATATATGAATGTGAACAAACACATTGTGCTGTTCTGTGCTACAATTTGCAAACTAAATACAAACTGCTACTGAATGCAGACTGGTAAACTATGTTATATTTGATGGGTAGTTGCAGTAAAATAAAAATAGCATACTTGCTGTCTGCGTCTGAAAGTTTATTACGTTAAATTAGTCTTCCTTTAGATACAACAGAAAACCTTTCTAGATTAAAAGGTAAGAATAATATTTTTTTTCAGTGAATGGACAGTATTTAGCACTTTTCCCTTTTTCTCAACATTTTAGAATTATGAACAAATGAAGCACAAGCACTCATCTGATCTATTTGTCCAGATATTTTACGCCCTACCACCGACACAGTACACTGTAAACATTTCAAGGTGACTCTACTTGAAATAATGAGAAACCTGGCTGCCTTAAAATATTGAGTTAGGTGAACAACAAATCTTCAGTTCTTCATACTTCTTCATACAGGTCATACAGAAGTAGTATGAAAAACTGAAGATGCGTTATTTGCCTAATTCAACAGTTTAATGCTGCCAGGTCACTCGTTACTTTAAGTTAAACCACTGTGACATGTTTTTCAGTGTACCGTGTCAGCTGTTGAGAGAGTGTTAGCACCAAAGAGATGACAGGTTTAATGTTTTTGCAGCTTAAACAATTAAGTAATAAAAGTAATTATGTAACAAAATGACACAAAGATCTGGAGGCAAATACAAATTTAAAAATGCCTTTAATTTCAGTACACTGACCTCTCCACTTTTATTTTATTTTATTAAAACTGGTAGCTTCTTTGTTGAAAAGAACTGGGAATAAAGCAATAACCCAAGCAGCCTGGATAGATTTAAACCAGCCTCACTTCTGGTGGGATGAAGTCAGTTATGTCCTGCCACTAGGACATAGTCAGCTCATGACAACCTGTGACTTTAAGCAAGTGCCTCTCCTGACCATCATGTTTCAGCTTGTCATTTTATAATTTATTATTTTTATTATTTTATTATTAAGCCATATTTTATTTCATGATTTGTAAATATTAACTTTTTACATTTTGGTTTTTCATAGGAGTGATTTCTCTAGAGTTTTTCAGGAAATCCCCTGGTTTCTGCTGTTGAAGAAGCAAGACTGTGGATTTGTTTTTCTTATTTGATGCATCAGTAGATCAATATATTGGATCAATACATTTGTCTGTGCCTAGACAGGTGGCTGCAGTGTGTAATCTTTGCTAAGATAGCAATAGTGTTCCACTATTTCAAGCTTTTGACTATCTTAATCCTTTTTTGTGTTAATATGTTATCACCATCAAAAAGTTCTAAGAAAATTGTCGCTCAATTTATAGATCTTCAACATACATGTCTGAATAGTTTTTGTTCAGTTCTTAACGTTTTTGACAATATCTCAAAATCTTTATTTAAGAAATGGATTTGCGTGGCTAGTATGAATGATTAATGTTGGACGAAAGTTTCAGGTATTTTTTGATCTGTATACCTGTAGTACTCCCAAATGATGGTCATTTTTACAGATCTGTGGTACCTCATAAACTCTGTGTCAGAATAAATGTCAGTCTTAACATAAATAAATATTTGTTCTTACAAACATCATTGTGTATTTATTGTGAATTATAAGTCTCTGATACAAACTTTGAGAATAAGAAGTATGCATGCATGTGCATTTGAGGGAGTACACACTGTACACAAGTGGATATTAATTCACAGAGCATAATGTATTTAATTAGAGAGAATGAACTGTTTTGCCATGGTCTCTAGGAGTCTTTGAAAAATCTATACTTTTGATTGCTGAGATTTCCGCATGTAACTTCCCTGTGTGCTTCTAGAACCATTAGAAATAAAGTTCATTCCCCTTTCATCTGTGAACTAGGGGAGTAATTATCACTAATTATTAGTTGATAATAATTTGAACCATGTTCTTTGTTACATGGTGACAAGGGATTCTACTGCTGCCATATTGTGAAACCAACATTTTCTCACCATATTTCTGGCTCTTCCAGCTCACCAGGCATTCTCACAATTTGCAAGTCTTGAAAAATAAATAAGAAATATATCACAATATAACTGCTATTTCATCAAGCAGGACTTGAATCAGGAGCTTAGTGTGGATGAAGGCTCACATCCTAATCTAAACCAAATAGATTTCAAAGAGCACAAGGACTCCAAAGGAAAAGAACTGAGGACAACCCATCAGAAGGGTTTAAAGACTGGCAGTTGGACAAGCAAAACAAGCATATTCTTGTGTGCCTTTATTCTTGTGTGAGTCGGTGATTGATTGTCCACAAGGGAATGGTTGTTCATCTGAATCCTCATGCTATCCCATGGAAAATCTTTAACCCTTGTGTATTCTTCATATAATGTATACACCCCATGTCCACAGGGTCAAGGGTCAAAAATTACCCACCCTCAAAGCCCCCCTATGATGAGGCCTCTTCACTGAATTTTAAACTCAAAATATATTCTACTCAAAATTTTAACAACCAGTCACTCATCAACAAATAATAACCAAATTTTCCAACTTCATAGTCCAAAGAGGCTATATTTATTCAGTCTAACCCACTTAGTTGTAACTTAACAAAACACATATTATAATAGATATTATTTACTGTAATATGTGATGCTTAACTTTTTTTATTTTGTTAAGTCATTGAATTTTGTGCAGAAAAAATGAAATTTGCGGGTTTTCATAGATAAACTCAGAAAGGGCCTTCTTTAACCTGAGGACAACAGGAAAGTCAAACAGTATTTCATCATTTGAGCCATACGCATTCCATAGTTTGCTTGCCCAACAGATTTAAATAGTCTGAATGATCTGTAGTCAGTCTTGCACATTGTTGAACCAGAGATACATTTGACCTATTTCAGTTTCCCATGAACCTTGAACTCAGATGAGGAAAGAGGAAAGACCTTATTGTCCCTAACCATATATTAAAATTAAAGTCACAGAGGAAGCTTGGGGGTAGAATACTCAAGTGCTCAGAATTCAGCAGTAACACGTGAACTGAACCTCTGCAGCCTCAAACACAAAAACTCAAACTCAGATATAAAAGTTTATCTTTTTTAAATAAATCTTTATGGAATTGTAACAGGAGGCAAGGGAAAGTAGAGCAATTGCATCACCCTCGACGAACACACAATCCCAGTCAATAAGCCTCCTGCTCTCATCATGTCTGCTATGCTTACCCTTTAATATTGTACATGTATTTACACCTAATCCCAAACCGCCTCTGTTTGCTGTTGTGTGGAAAAAGGTGTTCTCTGAGAGTTACAGCACTGCCAGTCGCAAAAGAATAATCAACTCCTGCCACAATTGGCTTTATGGATTGGCTTTTTAGACTTTTTGCTCTTTATTACACTCATGTTTGTGAAGGAAGGAAGAGACAGTGCACTGTGGTGCATAGGGGAGCAGAACCCCATCTTTAATAAATAATGCATTAAACTGAAATTTACAAAACAAACGAATCATATCTGGGAAGCAGAGTTGTGGCAGTGGGAATAAAGGGCTTTGAGCATCCTCTTACTGGCCTGGCTCTGGTCTCTCTCCTGGGAACACATCACAAACCGGTTACAGGTGCAGTAACAGTCGCATCACACACCAACACACCAGTCGTATCATACACCAACGCAACAGTCACATCACACCGAGACACCGGTCACATCATGTACCAGCACACCAGTCACATCACACACCAACACACCAGTCGTATCATACACCAACGCAACAGTCACATCACACCAGGACACTGGTCACATCACACTGACACACCGGTCACATCACACAAAGACGCCGGTCACATCATGTACCAACACACTAGTCACATCACACACCAACACACCAGTCACATCACACACCAACACACTGCTTTTACAGCTGGACATGGTCAACCATACCATCACAACAAGAAGTAATATTCCTAATGAAAGAATCACAATGAACATATACCGTACACCTTTGTGCAGCGAAGCACACCATGTACAGAATGAACAGTCACGCGAGCACAGTGCTGTATGTGTAAAGGTCAGTGGTTCAATTGGGCTGCAGCAGTCTGCGATGCAGTACCGCCACTTTTCAGTGAGTCCCACTGCATTTTCTAATTACGGGTGCGCTGCACGAACAGCATCAGTCATAAACTGTAGTTTGTAACATCCTTAATCACACATGCAATTTCCCAGATTGCAATGCGATTGAGTGCTTGCGTCATACGACTTAGCCACAAGCTACTGTTCAATTTGTAATAAACATTTGGGATTATGTTATTCCTGAGCCATTCACTTATTCATTCATTTATTGTGCCAGGAATCTAGTCAACATAAGATGGGAAAGCTGAACAAAAGGCAGAATGCTGGGGAGGACAGGACTATTAGCCACTGCCACACCAAGAAGAGAATACAAAATCAGCAATTGCCTCTTGAAAAACACGTTTTAATTGTTGATTCAAAAGTGGCAGGAATATTGGTAGTATAATGGGTCAGTCTAAAATTTCAAAATGGATGGTATGACGCATTGCAACAATGGTCTTACATTCTCCAAGAGATTTTTGAAGCAGATATATTTTGTATCAATTAGTAAATGGCCATACCTGATACTGCGGGAAACATTGGTAACATAAGTAATGAATTATTTGTATAATATAAGCATTTAATATGGCTGCCTGTTTTCGTCTGCGGTTTTGCTGAGAGCACAAATTAAAGGTGAGTCACTGCACTTTCTTTTCCCAATTCAAGCAATGTTTGCAGGTAAGAGGGGCATTACCGTTCCATGGTAGCTGCTCAGAGCTGTGTGTCTGTGCGTCCGAGCTGGACGGCGATGAGCCGACACACTCCTCCTCCGCAGACGGGGACAGGGAATTCTGGGAAGAGTTATTGGAACCGGTGCTGTTCAGTTCATTCAGGGACTTTGACTCGCTCTGCACCTCAAAGTTGGTCCGTGTCAACGTGACCCCTTTCAGTGGGCGATCTTCGGCCCTGGCGTCTGTCCCCTTCTCCTCCCGGGCACAGGACTCCAGCTGTTTGCTCGCCAGCTCTAGTGACAAAAAACCCACCATAACATGGCTGTCAGCCTTCATGCAGGCTTTTCTGAATACAGACAGGAGAAAAACCCATAACTATGAACCAGCTCATGGGCAGATAATCATGGGTCATGAGAACAAGTGAATACAAGAACTGACTAAATCATGTTTAGCATCTGTTTACATGTGTCAAAAATATTTCAGAATTCAATATAGGATTATATGTTAGATGACACAATATTCAAAGAAATGATGAGACACTGAATGTTAATTTTCTCTGTACGTAAGATGTGGCCTGGGAAAGTCTGGGAACCACTGGAGGACTTCATTATGGAGAAAGCCCCAGACGTGGCGAGGTTCACAGGCACCTTGGACCGCTAGCTCCTTCCAGCGCTCTTTGTTGTGTTGGATGACCTCGGCCAGTGAGTGGCGGACTTGTTTCAGGTTGATGCTGGACAGGGAGTAGTCTGTGGGAGCGCCCTGCTCAGTGTTCGATCTCTGTACGGACTCCACTACTGTTCCTGAGCCACTGCCAGCCAAGCTGCAACACAGAGCATAGTGGCCATCCAGAGACTGTCCTTTCATTTTAGATTAATAAACAATCACTGCCATTTAATGAATATCTTAAAGTATAAACATGTGTAAAAGGTGCTATGTTGTACCAATGCACACTGCACACTACAATTCAGCATGTTGGCAGCAGTCACTGGGAACCTTTTTGATACAATGCAGCCCCTGGTTTTATGTGGTGTCATACATACTGTGTCCTCTCTCAGAGGTGACAAATAGTCAATTTTATTATTATTTTTAGACAAAACCATGTGTAGCATCAAAAATACAAGATACCACAAAGTCAAAGACTTTATTTTGAATGTAACCTAATGTTTACATGAAGTACTGTAAATGAATTGCAAACACTGCTATTGGGGCCATACCTGGATCGAAATACACTTCTGTCCCCTGATTTTAAGGCTTCCTCTATAAGAGGAGTAATAATCTTCTCTGTTGAGTCGATCAAAACAGAGAAAGTCGGTTCAACGATGAAGTCAATAAACCCTGAAAGAAAATAAATTAATTTGCATATCAGAAAACCCTATGGATTTTAAAAATAAATTTTAAAAAACTGTTTGATTTTTGTTTCTGTTTTTAACCAAATGTCTTAAACAGAACGTTTTTCTGAGAGTCCACACTAACAACAAATATGAAAAAAAATCAGAATGCAATATCACACAAGTCCAGAAGAGGGCACTAACATACTTTTTTAGCCGTTCAACTAATAAATGACAACATTTCCTAAATCCTGTTACATTAACAGGAAACAGTCAAACTGTGAATCTCACCTATCTGTGACTGTGCAATCATTGTTGCCTTGCGATCACAGAGAGGGGAGAATGGTAACCCCAGCTCGGCCTCCTTGTCTCCCTGCAAACACATTGGCAAATTCTGGGGTTTAACTCAGATTCACATAGCATAGTAATATATTTTTAAAATACTATTTATACAGTACCCCCCAAAAGTATGCTAACTGTACAGTGAAAATTGCTATTGTTGCTATATGCATAAGGCATTTGGATTTGAGATTAAAAGATGAATATGAGACAAAAGTACAGCTGTATGTTTTACCATTTTACAGACACGGCTGTTTTTGTGTTGAGTCCCCCATTTTCAGGCAGTGCAAAAGCAAGTTAACGGATGACTGACAGGTGTTAACTGTTGCCAGGTGTTTCCTTTTGCACTTTTTCACACATAAAAGAGCAGTCAGTATCACCATTATATTTATTGCATTTTATTATTGATTATATAATTATTACAATTCATCAACAAGACAAACACCCTTAATTATGGGCATTTAAACAGTTTAAATGTTGATGCCTTGTCCATTAATAAAGCTGTAAACAGTATGTACTGAAGCAACTCAGGAACCTTTCTCAAGGGTACACCTGCAGTTGTCCTGAACTGAATCTCCAGTATTCAGGCTGAGATAGCTGTGTACGGTACCTGTCGGAAGAACTCCTCCATCAGGGCTTGGGTCCAGCGGTAGTGCAGAGGCCAGGTCTTAGCGGGGTGGCTGATGTCGGCTGCATGCAGCATCAGAGATAGGGCTTTAGCCTTGTCTATTCTGTCAACCACAGACAACATCGCATCAGCCGACACCGACGCAGATACGGGCACATGGAACAGAGCGGGGAGGGGCGGAAGGTCTGAGCAGAGATGAGGGGGATATGGCGATAGAGCTACGCAGTGGCCTGAGGTCAACGGGCCAGGGGACAATGCGGAGGACGTGGCCATAGGTGGGTCTAGGATTGGCAAGAGAGGCACAGCGGCCAAGGGGGCCGGCCGTCCACTCACCCCTCCGGTTGCTGAAGGTTGTTCCTCATGGTCTTGATCTGCTGGAAATGGCAGGACATGTCCGTGCTCATGACCATCTCAATGACCAAGGACCGCAGCTCTCTACAGATGCCAGGAGAGAGTCAGAGATGGTAAACACACACACACTATTCTACAGGCCCAAACAACAGGGCTCAGACTGCCTAAAACACACACCCCATTCAACAAACCCAAACAACAGAGTCTAGACCATCTAAAACACACACCCCATTCAACAAAACCAAACAACAGAGCCTCGACCATCTAAAACACACCCCCATTCAACAGACCCAAACAACAGGGCCTAGACCATCTAAAACACACCCCCATTCAACAGACCCAAACAACAGGGCCTAGACCATCTAAAACACACACTCCATTCAACAGACCCAAACAACAGGGGTCAGACTACCTAAAGCACACGCCTCCATCTTGCAGACACACAATCTGCACACAAGTCATACTACAGGCTTGTAGGTAGGCAGACAGAGCTGGTTAGGAGCTTTCCCACATGCCGCGCCTAGTGTAACATTCTGGATTTTCAGGGCCTCTTACCGCCAGTCATCTTTCGACAGGTTAACCAGGATGTTCATCTCGTCCTCTTGCATAAGCCTGTAGGCAGCACTTACATGGTGGTTTTCCAGGACGGAGCGATCATTGTAAAGAATAGCCACTTCTGACCTGCACAAAAAAAGCATAATTACGAGAGGAACCTCGCAAAGATAAGATCATATTAGATTACACAATTGCACTTGGCAACAGGTGGAAGTGGAAAATCAAAAATAAAATTCCTCCCCAGTATTTTGTTCCAATCACCTGGATCTGCTAATTACCACAATTCTTTAGCCAGGAGGTAGACCTAATTAGTAAAATCAGCTGTCTGAATTCAAGTGGAAGAAACACATGGCAGGACTTGTACTTCCTGCACCCTGGACTTCCCCTCTCTGCTTGGCACACAACTGCCAGAGCTGAAAGAGGCTTTGAGCCTCATTGATTTTTTTAAGCAGTACTTTTCAACGGTGACGTTTTCTTTTCTTTCATTTTCCATTGCAGTTTGAAGTAAGCCCTGCAATAAGCAGCAAGATACATTAGTATCGGACTCTATTTTAAGTGCTTGTTCAAACAGAGGTCCCCCAGTGAAGAGAAAAGGAGAACAGAAGGCGATTTAGTACTTCCTCAGATGAAGAATGAGGATGTAAACGGGTAAAATAGGAACAGTTACATTTTTTTAGTCTGAAATTGAGGTCAGATGCTCAAGTTAACTGCTGACAGTAAATAATAACATTGATTTTTTTGGCTGCAATTAAAGCAAAAAGGCTTAGAAATAGTAACACTCCACACTCAGTCAGCCATCCATCTCCTGGCTGAAAGTCTTTCTTGGAATATCTCCTGTGGTAACAGTGTTTTTCCTCTATGGGCAACAAGTTGGAAGAAGACCAGCAAAGTAGTCCCAGCTACTGGATTATGAACAGCCTGTATGTGCTGTGAATGTTAAGCTCAATACTTTTCTGTGCTTTGGGGCAAAGTACACCCACATTTACCCACATGTACCTCACATGTACACCACACAACATGTATCCATGTGGTAGAAGCACAGACATATTGGACCTTTAAACTTAACTTAAACAATATTACATATACTGTAAGACTTGAACAGTCATTTCAGCCATTGCACTATAATAGCACCTCTCACCTGGTCTGGATGTGAAAGTTATTGGTGGTCCCAGTGTGCTCAAAGTCATGGATTGCAGCTGCAAACACCATGGCTAGGATTTCCAGTTCAGTGAGCCAATGCTTGGAGACAAATGTTAACGACTAAGAACATTTTACAAAATGACAACACATGCAACAGCATGGGGAATAACTGAAATATGCGGTGTCATAAACAATAAAACTCAGAAAGTTTCAGACATAATTGGTTCAAAGGGTAAAGTTTTAATCACCGAAAAGATGAACCAGCACTGCATATTCACTGGTATGTTACAATATGAAGCATTGGAGGATATTTACATTCTGCCTTTCTGACTTTTCCAGAGTGACTCACACACTGTATAGACAGTGCACATACTGTACTAAGGCTCTAGTATAAGCAGTACTGAAGCAAAGCATCATTGTATATATTAAATGCCATACTGAAGGTTCCAAGCTAAAATGAGCCAACGGTTGAAGTGCAATACCAGACGTTGGAAAGGATCGTACCATGACGCCTGTGTGGAGCATGAGAAAGTGTGCAGTCTGTGTGACATCAGCAGCATGGGTCAGGTTGTGGTACGGGTTCTTGTGCTTGCTGTAGCCCACCTCCAGCGCCTCCACGAAGGAAACCAGCGAAGAGACAGGGATCTGTATGAGAATGCAAGAGAAGATGCTAAGACACTGTCCATGAAGAGAACAGGGGTTCCCCTGAGTCCTCCCAATTCTCTACGTGGTTCTCTCCATTTACTCATAAAAATATCCCCAGGCTGAATAGCTTATGCCTCCCTCCTCCCTTGTGGCCTGTACACATTCAAGGCAGTTGAAGGTAATGTCCACCCCCGCCCCCCCACCCCCCATCACTGTAAAACAGCCCTCAGATTAAAGCTCTCCATGCAATCCATCACCATCATTATCCTCATCATCATCATTGAACTCATTATCCGTTCTCTCAGGAGAGGGTATAAAACCATGAAAAGAAAGTCACCTTACATATCCAGGCTTTAGGCCACCATTTAACCACACTCAGCCCTTGCAGTCCACCCGAAGGGGAGACATCGGCGTTGTGTCTCAAGTGCTTCCCCACCGATTTAAACTGAGAGCGGGCTTTTGAAGTTTAACAATTACTGATGAATGACTTATACATATATATATATATATATATATATATATATATATATATATATATATATATATATATATATACAGTACTGTGCAAAAGTCTTAGGCACTGTAAATTTTTAAATATAATATAATATAAAAATATTTAAATTTAAATATAATATATAGTGCATATTTGGTCTTAGATGTTTATTTTTTTTTGTTTTCTGCATTAGTGTGTCAGTAGAAAAGAGCAAATTTGAGATTTCCAAACATTAATTTCCCAAAAAATGAAATTTTACAGATACATTTTTGTATTTTAGAACTGTGGCAAGTTCTCCAAAATGCTTGGAACAACCTACCAGCCGATTTTCTTATAAAACTGCAGGACAGTGTACCTAAGAGAATTGATGTAGTTTTAAAGGCGAAGGGTGGTCACACCAAACATTGATTTTATTTAGTTTTTAACTATTTACTGTTCTTTGTATTATTTTTTCGATATTTATAACCTTTCATTTCATTATTTTTGAAAGCATCTTAGCTGTACAGAATTTTTTTACAGGTGCCTTTTGCACAGTACTGTATATATATATATATATATATATATACACACACATGGTGGGATGACAGTTGATGACAGCAGAATTCCTGAGAGAACCAGCACTAAACAGAGGGGTGCAGTGTACTCAGTCATTCTCAGTGCCTTACACTGTGAGCATTCACAAGTGCGGCAACTCTCACCCTGAAGCGACTGATCAGGTCGTATCTGGTGAGAAGCTCATAGACGAGGAACTTCAGGGCGTGCTCACTGCTGGCTTCTTGGAGTGCGAAAACATCAAAGGACCACTTATCGACATCCTACAGGTGACAAAATGCCAGCCACGGCTTAATGAGACAACCGGATCGCCACACAAAGGAATAAGGGCATCTTAGCAATACTTAACACCGCTTTGAAAAGCTCATCTTAAGAGCTTCTATTAAGCTCCTCCACAGGCAATGATGGGTATCAAGGCTACTAGCAAAATGTAGCGTTCAACTACATTATGTAAAACATCTAGTACAGTTTTTCTCAAACCGTGGCTCTTTGATGACTATGCTGCAGCTGTTTGAAGTTGTTCTCAATTTAAGTATTTCAGCAGATTTTGTCTGAGACTGATGTGACCCTTTAAAAATTTTTTTTTTTTTCAATGTGGCTCCTGAGCTGGCAAAGTCCAAGGACCACTGATCTAGTACTACAATAATTACCTTGAGGGTGGTAATCACAGTTGGAGGGTACGTCAACCCAGCCATATTTGACGTCCGTCTGTACATCCTTTAGAGACAAATCACCACAATGATGTATTAAAAAACATTATAATGTTACATTAAAAATCATTACAATGTCACACCTCTATTAAGTTGTTTCAATAAATGCCAATAGTATGGCAGTTGAATCCTCCACAATGTCAGCAAAAGGCAAATGTTTTCTTGCAAATAACCTTGGTGATCAGTGTAGTTCAGTGCTTGGACAAAGAAATGCAAGGGCAGTACATATTTGGAGGTTCTGTTGCTTGCGATGAAAGAATGTGTGTTGGGGACGTGGCCATGGGAGACCAGGCTGTCCACATGGTTTTGCCTATTTGTGGACCCATAAGTGAACCCCGACCTGGAGGAATTTGCATTGGGAGACAGGAATTCAATGCAGGCAGCTCAATTCACAAGTGGTATTTCTAAGCCAAACCGTGCTGAACTGTGGACGTCTGACAGTGTGTGAATGTGCCCACTCGCGTAACCATGCGGTAGGTGCAGCACGAATGAGGCGCGACCCACAGAAAGCCTGTTCTTGGGCTGAGAGACTGAGTCAGTAAAGATGAGCCTGGCTTTCACAGTGCAGACTATGCCCTACAGTCAAAGATGCGCTGCGAAATATGTTGCAGGTTTGAGTCCCAACTTTGTCAATAAGGATAATGGGAGTCATATAAAAAACTACCTTTTCCTAGCAGGGCTGGGCTTAAGTCAGCAAGGGTTTCCAAAGTTACTGTAGCAATAGCCCCTCCTAACAACGTGCCATGCGCCACCAGCCTATTGACTGCCAGTAGTGACACATCATCTCCCATTGCTGCCAGCACTCCTGTAGTACTGTGTGTATTGTATGGTGTGAAATAATCCCTGGCCTGCAGGAGAGCACATTGGAGAGGTGTACGTGGTTCAACTGCAGAAATCCTTGTGCTTGGTCCAGCTTGCATGGCAGTGACTCAATAGGCATAACCAGCACTTCCAAATAGGGGTACATTTTTCTAAAAATTATTTTTCTTAAAAAAGAGGGGGCAAGTATTTGAACGGGACTTGTATCGCATGAAACGGTCTCGGTGTGCCACTGCCAAACACACTGTAATGGGAGGAGGAGGAGGAGGCTGCCAGGAGAAGAGCTTGAGGGAGTCAGTGACACGAGGTGTGACAGAGCCAGTTTCGCTCATCGCATTAAGCCTCTTCATCTCGTTAGAGAAGCCTTGTAGAAGGCCTGCTCCATCATCTGCCCGTCTGGCTTCAAACAACCGAATGGAGTTCTGGGCTTGTCTACAATTCCATTAATGTCAGGTTTTATATATGAAACATAAAGCTAATCAGTCATACTTAATAATGCATTACATGAAACACAGTAAAGATATTCATATTTAATAAACCATGTCACTAAAATTATTTGATGATCACTTAGAAAAAAATCTAATTAGCTAAAATTAGAGTGTTACAGGCTTAATAATGTCTTTCAGGAAATAGATTTAACTGCATATGAAAGGCTAGCTATTTCATAGTGACAATCTTTGGAAAATTCATCCCATAGTCATTCTAGATACTCAGTTTCAGCATAGCCATGTTGTGTGCTAGCCATGTATACAACATCAAATGCGTGCATTTCTTTCACATTTCATATTACACTCCCTCTGGGGAAACAGAACTTCACGAGCAACAGATGACTGCAATCGCCTGCTGCAGTTGCCATGGGAATGAGAGACACTGACCGCAGCTCTTAGAGAAAGGCGCACTGCAGCATACCTCAATTCTATCAACCAGAGCAAACTCTCCATTTTATTAACCACACTACCTAAATGCTTCCATTACAATTCTAATTTACTGCTATTGTACATCCCAGTCACTACATGTTTTCAGCTGTATGGTTGGCCATTTTTACATAATTTCCTTTGTGTTCATATACAGTGCATTAAGCCCTGATCACGCTTGTGTCCTTGTAACAGATGGATATTGTAATACCTCTCCACAAATATGCCAGCCTGAACTGCGTGGACAATACTCCGGAACCTTGGCTTTTCCTCTGGCCGCCTCCGCATCACGCCCATCTTTCTGGTGAAGGTGGAGGCCAGCCAATCACGGACCTCCATCGGCACGGAGTCTGTCTGGATGTCGCTGAGCTCATCCTCGGTGTCCAAGAGTCGCCTGAAAAATATCGCAAACAGATACGATCTGGTCGCTGCCTGCCAAAGCCTGTGGGCAGTGCTGATTCTGTCGCAGCTTATCAGTACTCTCGCTCTACACACTCAGTTCCTACACAACAGGAAGGATTCCTAAAGGCTATGGCCCGGAGACTACAACCAAAATAAAAATAAAAATACATAAAAATACAAACATATCTGCATCACCCTATATCCAAAAATGTTGGCACAAAAACACTGTCTTTTAATGTAAACATTTGCACTGTATATTTAAGAGATGAAGGAAGTAAATTATACATTCACAATATCCAAATCTTTAGTATAATCTTACTCTCAGAGTCAGCACACTATGTCTGTGAGACAGAGAAAGAGAGAGTTATCATATAAACATTATTTGATTGTCACATTTTTCATGGGCAGGATTCTATTATGTGGGCTAATATAGGGCTATATAGCTCTTATCAGATTGCACGCGTAGTCCGCTGTCTCTGTGGTAGTGAACGGCTGACAGTGTAGGCTCCTGGAATACCTGTACTGCAGGAACACTAATATGTGAGCTTCCGGCTAACAGACAGGCTTTCATTCAGGGATGAGTCATTCTGGCTTCACACAATTACATTAAAGCAACTATTGAGAGCCCTCTCTTTGAATTACACGGTCCACAAGACAAATGAGAGGATATGGCAGTACAAGAAAAAAAACAAAGAACAAAAAATATCAACCTGATGCTTCATGTCATGCCTGGATGGACAATTCAGGCCAACTGCTCAGTACATGAAACACAGTAGTTCGGGTGAAATGATAACATGCACCAGATGCATGCAATGCAACGGTAATGCGTAATCATGTCATAGGCTATTGTTTACCTACCATGTCAACAAATTAAAACCTCTTTTAAAATACAATGATTTTCTTTGCAGGCCCCCTACACATTTATATAGTTGGATATTTAGCTATTAAGGGCAAGTAGCTCACTCCTGGCTGCAACGGCAGAGGCATATCCAAAGATTACACCAGCAACCTTTGGATTACAAACCATGGATGCACTGCCAGTGTATGAAAATATTTCACATAGAATGTAACCATTGTCTGTCCTTTAAACTCTTTTGGGTTAATCCACAAAAATTACAGAGCCGATTTGTGGCGTTTATTGCAGAACACATGTGAAGTGGAAGTGCCACATTTACTTCTACTTCACAGAAATATTGATGCAAATCAAGTAAACGCAAAACCACACACAAATAGTTCGCGACCAGGGAGTTCACAAGTACAATAATATGTCATGCTGCAGTTGAGAAATGGTACTTTTCTTCCTTCAAATCTGAGGACATTTTTTCTGAGCCAGAATCGCGCCAAGCTTCGTCGGCTTTACTGCATTCATTAGCACTTCAGGCTGTGACTCGTTTCTGTTATCTAAGCACTATTTTATTTTTTTTTTGAGCAAAAAAAAAAGTTGAACAAACATTCATTCAATAACACTAATAGGAAACTTGTCTGTATTTCACAAATGATTAATTTTAATTTGGTGCACAAATAATGCTTCAGGAATAATAATGACTAAGAAAAAGGATCATTGAGCCACTGACAAGATCGACTAAATAACCAGAAAATTGACCAGGACCATCTCATTTCCTAGAATTTTACCATTTTGAATGGAACATTTTCATTAAAGTAGTATGACTATTTGAATTGTCTAAATATTTGTCATCATACAATGAAATAGCCAACTTAAATTATACCAGAAAATAAATTACAGGGTGTGAGCTCAATAACATCTTTGTAATCCTGCAAAGGTAGTATTGCATGACTTCGAGTTTCAGTTTCTAATAACAAATACTTTCCTTCTCTGTTAACTCAAAGAGACCCATATATGTAAAATCTGGATTGCCACCAGGTTTAAGATGAAAAATGCATACTTATTGCTAGTGGTGATTTGCAATCACCTTTGTGAATCTGACACTAGCTGTATTGTGCTTCATTTGCATACATAATTGCCTCTGATATGCATGCAGATAACACAGTTTCATTTTTATATCTAAACTAATGTACCTTGAAAGCACAAGTGCTCAGCAATTTTCACTTTACCTGTAACCTCAGTATCATACCAACTTATTGAATTGTTAAGGTAATTGGGAGCCTGCACCTTTGTGCTTATATGACTTTCTTGATTGCCTCAGAATGCAGGCTTGGCTAATCAATTGACAATAGAACAATACATCAGCCAGTCAATTAGATTGACCTAATATAAGCCCCCTTACAAGATTACAGCTCTGTTAGCCCGCTCAATAGAACAAAGGAATCCAGAGGCATTAACAGAAATGTTAAGGAGATAATCATTTCACCAGGGGGCGTTAACATTAAGCTGGACCTAAAACACCTCAGCATTCCATGTGCAGGCCTCCCCCTTATCAAGAGAAAGCCTATTTGACACATCCCGTATCGAGGCTGACAATGCTCGTGGAAAACTAGAGCCGGCCTGTCTGCCCTTTTCCATGAGGACTTCAGAGATGGCAGTTAAACAAGGGGAGCCCGGTGCCAACGAGTATACCTTTGCGTCAATCACTCTGTGCCGTCTGAAAATGTTCCGTCGCTGTCTCTCGCTTCGCTAGAAACAGAGCATGCTACAGGGCTCGCCAGGAATTCACAAAACAAAGAGAACAAAGGGAGACCTTGATCATCAGCCAATGACAGATGAAACCTTCTATTGAAATTCTGGTTCTTTTCTTTTTCACGTTTTAAATGCAACAAAAGCATCCAGACGGATTCTACTTGACTGATGGGGAAAAAAGTAAATATTGATTTTCAGCAACCAAAAGAATTCTCAATCTAATCTTAACGTGGTAGTGAAATACCTGTTCAACACCTTTTAGTGCATTTCTTGCAAAAGTGCTGGTTAATGAAAATATTAACAACCATCCATTTAAAAATTCATCGGTTTTAGCATACACGCATCTACTAAACTTTATTGCGTGACAATCTTAATATAGTAATTATTTGCACTCTTGCATAGTGGGGACTCTATCATTCTCTGCCCATCAGTGAAACAGTTAACTCTATTTAACCGTATTCAGAACTTACTTTGTACGAAAACATGCTTACTTTTTCATGTAAAACCATGGTAACAAACATGCCACACATGAAGAACATAACTGACTGTCCTTAGAGGCAGTCATAGAGGCTGTAACATTTGTGCTCAACTTTGACTTAAAAATCCATGAAATCTTTGCCTTAACATAGTTTTGTGGTCTGATTTTGGTGATTTCTGTCTTAAGGTTGCATGTGTATTAAATTCAGGTCATTGTGATGAAGTGCACGTGGTCAGCATTGCGCAATGCAAGTGGCCCCTGAGGGGCTCAAGCAGAGCTTCTGAAGCACTGGCCCCATGCATGTATCACATTATTAACTGCAATAGATTACAGTTTGACAGTGACAGCACCAACAAGCACAGGGCAGTATGCATGCTGTGCTGGCTCATAACAGGTCAATGCTACTGGCCCAAAGTGAACTCACACATAGCCATTAGACCACGAGAGAGCTGTAAAAATGTAAATATGTTAAGGAAGTGCACACAATATTGTAGCTGCCTCGTTGCCGTAGTAGGCCACTGCCTTCAGAAAAAAACTGTCTTTGCAGGCATGAAATGAATCTCTCCCTAACTGAACAACCTATGAAGGCAGTATCAGTCTGAAGTTAGCTGATATTTGAGTTCACCAATTTATCTGACGAATGACCAGATATTATCTCAATTTGGACCTAATGTCTGTGTGAAACAGATGTCAAACTAGGCATAAAGGCATATTTTGTCCATCTCTCTTTATGTCATCGGTATTATTTTTTTGAGACAGCTAGCCAGCTAACAAATAAAGACGCAGACATTATGACTTAGCTAGCAACTGCTTGCTCTGTAGCTAGTTAAAAAAGTATTTAACTAAGTAGCTAGGTCAAAAATAACAAAAGAAAAGTCATGCAACATATGCAAGGGGGACATGAAAATATAAACATGAATTCTTTCATGACTTTCAGTTTGTCTGCCAATATTATAATAGAAAAAAAAAATATATATATATTTATTTTAGCAAGGATTTGTGAGGTTGCCTTTAAAAACAAGGATAAATTTGAATCTGCCTCAAAATTAGCCAAATTAGCAAGAAGCCAGCTTTCGATTCTCAATCTCAGCGCCGGGAGTAATATCGCCCCCTGCTGATATTTGGAGAATGGAACTAAAATACACTTGAGACAAGCGCAAATTAGATCACGTATCAAAATTTGATTGGTTAGGCACTGGTTCTAAAACATTATTAGTCATCAATTTGTGCAATATTTTTCACTGTAAATACCACAACTGCTATCACCAATTATTTTTTTATCACATGCTAATCACTAATAACAGCATTTGATTACTCATCTGGTACATGTGTGAGATATTGGTCATATAAATCATATGGCCATATTGAACATGGCTGCTCATAGCTAGGAGCCAAAAGCCGTAACATGCAGTTTGTACGTATGTGCAGTCCAAGCCTGATCAATGTGCCCAATATGAAATTAGTTAAGTTATTGAGATAACAGCTGAACAATTTCACATGCATAATGCTTAGATGTGTGTAAGATTCTGTAAAATTCTCTTATTCAATCTTTTCAGCCCAACTCCTGTAGGATGTTAATGTGTTTCACTACAGTTTTTAATGTTGGGTTAATTTTTTTTTGGTTAACCATACAAACCCATATTACGTTTTTTTTCTTCTTTTTTCTTTTTGTGAACAGCCCGTCTTTGCAACTCCAGCATTACACTGAGTATCCATTAGTACTGCTAAAGCCAAGGCGATGCTAACTCACCGGGTCTCGTCAATGTACACAGCTTCAAGCACAGAGGCTGCATATTCAATGTTCTTCTTCAGGTCCAGGACATTCACTTCTCCCCTTTCCAGCTGTTTTACCAGACATCTCAATCTGCAGGGAAAACAAAGGCAGATTAACACCCATGTAAAACAGCTCTCACAGTCCAAACTCCTACCTCTGTTACCTCATTGATAACCCTATAGGTGACACACAGGTTAAGATTGCACTGTATTCCCTCACATTAACTGCCTCAGTAAATGAATACATTAAAAATAATATAGACATGTTGTAGGTTACCAGATTAGTACTATCTTTAATTATTCAGTGTAAAAGTTTTTAAAGTAGTATCTCGTGATGATGATGATCAGCATAATTATTATTTTTAGCTGCACTCACAGAGGGAAAGAGTAAGATAAAAATCTGTTTAATACTAATAATTTATATCCAGTATTAATATTAACAATAGTAATAACTTCTTGTATTGAGAAATGTGGCATTAGTTAAGCCCACAAATTTAAAAATTGTTGGATTATATATTTTACTGACTCAGCCTAATATTAATTAATAATATTTTGAATGCTAATATGAGCAGCAATTGTACTTTTATTGGCATTTTATTAATAACTATATTATTTAACAAGGTCATTGTTACTTTTTCATATTACAAAAACAGCCTTGTCTGAATATGAATTATGGACAGCAAAATAGGTCAAAGCAACCAGATTAAAATTTGGCTACAATAAATTCCACTTAATCCTCTGAAATACATTTCCTCTTTTTTTGCTTTACCTTCATGTAAAAGCATAAGCAGACAAACAACACGCAAACATGACAATGTTTATAAAATGCTTTTCATAAAATATGAACCCAAATGTGAAGTACACAGTAACCAGGGAAGACGGTGCATACAATGACAAACTGAACAACAGATGACCGCAAGGGACAAGGAATACAAACACAGGGAGTGCAGTGATTTGTCCTGGTATTTATTTTAAATCATAAATGTTTATTCAAATAGACTGAAGAGGTCAGCTGTGAGACTAAATTTAAAGGTTGCAATGGTGGATGAAGACCTAACAGGAATGGGGAGGGGAGACAGAAGCAGATCTGGAAAAAGCATAATCACTAGTGTTGTGATGACGTGATGTTGCCCATGATATGGGCAAATTTCATACAGATCTTTTCACTCAATTTATCTCCAACACTTTTGTGATTTTAGAAACATTTGGATTTCATATTTCATTAATCTAGAACATTATATATAAAATTTTGACTGAAAGAAAAGTATGGACACTGTCACACATTTATGTTTTCTCTTGATAAATTGCCATACCAAAAGATGGTTTCTTTGTAGCAATATTGATTTCATTAATTCTAAAAAAAAAAAAAATTCCAAGCATTCCAGAATTTTCTGTTTGTGAATTTCAAAAATGATCAAGAGCGGAAAACAACTCAATGGTATTGAGTTTTCAAAAGCCCCTCATGACACTTGAATGAAATGAAATGTTATTGAATCCTGGATTGACCAACTCTGAGCACGCATGGCAGAATCTCTGGGGTGCAAATCCAGACCTGACAAATATAACCCTGGGAGCTCATCCCTCAATAGAGGCAATGGTGCATGAGTGCATTTCAGTGTAGCACAACCAACATTACATTCATCTATGAAACTGCCTGTTCTTCAGACAGAATATCATTTCTGCTTTTAATAATGAGTCAAATCATCTTATGAAAATTCCAAACACCTTTTCTGTAGCTTTTTGGAACATGCCTCCATAACAACCTTTGCATAACACAGCGTGTGCTAACATGTTACCTACTAATAACACTTGAAGCATGAAGCAACAGAGTCACGAAATGTTGCAAGGAGAAAGAGATGTTAAACAACTGCTTTCCTTGCGGGGAAAAGGAAAATTCAAGTATATAATAAATAATCTACTGAATTTAACAGTATCCATTTTAAGGCTCTGCCTCTACTGTGAAATAAACTGGGGATCATATTCATAGTTTCCAGCAGGAAAAGCTTCATTCACACAGACTTGTGACAGATGTACTGCGTTTACAATTTCACTGAGCCTCTCCAGCTAGTCTCCTCATTCCAACCCATGGTGTATTCACACAGTGTGACTATACACAGAGCAGATTCAAACACTATCACACGGTTGGATTAGAAACTCCTGGAGAGTTTCATACCTGTTAAATGTGAAAGAAAATGGAAAAAAAAC